>NW_026858090.1:0-23153 GCF_026571515.1 Ruditapes philippinarum
AAAAAAAACATTAAAACATTCATGCAGTTAAAATTATGAAAACTTTAAAGCAACTATCATCAAAGGCAATATCTCATAATTATCGGCTTTATATGGAACATACCTTCACCTTTCAAAATACAGAGCCAGTAACCATCCCCTTTTTAAGACTTAATGTAAATGGGGTAACCAGCACATTTCAGTTTGTCGTCTGCTGTAATTAGAATCCTATCCCCCAAAGTCTCTGCCTCGTCCATATGGACACCATTATTGTCCTTCCTTAAAGATGAAAGTTAAATATCAGCTTGTTTTATATTCTATCTTTTAACTCCTAAAATGCTAGCAAAACTAGTAATTTGCCTAAATCAAAAGCAGCCTGGACTTTTAATGCATTATGCAATTATGTAAAAACAAACATAATAGCTTGAACGGGTTAGGCTAGCCAAAAAAGGTACTTAACTTTCAACCTTCACTATTGATAGTTCCCCATTTTTTATAATATTTACCTCCTTGCCAAAAGTGGGTCAATTTTCTATATCATGTGACCCTATGTTTTTTCCCTTTTATAATGAAGAACAAAACTGGTGGGTCACTGGTTTGTAGATTTAATTTGTAGTAAACACTATAATTCCGGGATACATCATACATCATGCCAAAATTGTGTAAGTACAACACATAGGTCTACTTCATCTACATGTAAAATTACAAACAACTTTCTTTAACCTCAGGTTGGCCCTAACTTTTTAAGGGGAGGGAAAAACATTTATGAGCAGATAAAGAAAGGGACCTAAATTACCTAAAAGTTAAGAGTAAAAATCAAAAACAAGGTTTTGACATAGTTGTTTTCTTATAAAATAACAAATTAACCTTAAAAAAAATAGCACTTTGGTTTTACAATCATTTAAATTAACATGCTTTTTCGGTTGGTTTTTTATAGAAAAAAAATTATCGGTGAAAATATAAAAAACTGTTATTTCACTGTTTGAAACAAGTGAAATTACCACTTTGATATTTTCATTGTTGTGAATTTTAAGCCCCTTTCGTTGTTTCAGTGAAATACCAAAGCAGCATAGAACTGGAAAATTAACTAAATGATGTCACATCGTATTATTATGTGGTGCGCTTTTAATTTAGCATTAAGTTAAAACGTCTTTTTCAATGTTTATTTGCATAGAATAAAAAGACAATTTGTTACCTAATTGCAAGATCAAAACATATTTCACCTCGTGAACACCAAAAGTTCATATTTTACTTGTGGCTGCACCACTCGTGAAATATACCTTTTGGGGCTCACTCGGTGAAATATACTCTGATCTTACACTGACAAAAACAAATATCCTAAAAAAAATGACAAAATATGAAACAAGCAATATAAACAGCTGATTTAGGTAAATTGTCAAATTCTGTTCTAAATATTAAGGAAAATAACTCAACTGAAATTACAGTCATCATTTCAACTATACCTGTCTTGTATTAAGCGAGTAGATTCCAGATGGCTCTACGTGAGTAGGGGTCAAAACCGGCAGTAGGTTCGTTCAAGATCACTCTGCGCGATCCTCCAACAAATGCTATAGCTATAGAAAGTTTTCTCTGCATGCCGCCAGATATTGCCTCTGGGTGTGAATCCCCTTTATTCTGTGAGCAAAATATTAGTCTATCATTGTAATATTACGTAAATACTTTTAAGAAACCTATTTATAGATAAAAGTTGGGCTGTTCAAGACTTTATTTTAGTCGGGATTTAAGTCAACACCAATACCAAAATACAGGTATTGGTGACTTTCCAGTTTAACTTCCCCAGATTCCTCCTTTGTGGATCTGAGGTAAGAAAGCACTGGCATACTGCAAGCAAGCTCATGTGAAATAATCAAAAGTCACTGTCAGGATTTGAACCCACAGTGTTGTTTAAGCATATGTTTGACTGTAATCCTCTGTGTAACATAGATCTAAAATATCCATTGATTGCATGATTTCTGAAGTTAAAGAAAACAAGCAATTATCATAGTATTGCAAGCAATCCATAAGTTCCCAATACCGGTTAGAACCTAATCCAGTTTAATGTGTAAAATTTGCAATAATTTTTTCAAGCCTATTTGTTGCCATAGCAACCAGAATTATCAACATAGGGAAAGAAAAAAAGATGATTGCATAATCTAAGACTGCCATCTACCCATATGTCAAGTTTCATAAAAATATTTCCAGTACTTTTTGCTTTATCACTGGATCCAGTTTATGTGTAAAAAATTTGCCATATTTTCAGCCTATTTGTTGCCATAGCAACCAGAATTTTCAACATAGGAAGAAAAGAAAAAGACGTCCATAATTCCAAGACTGCTATCTACCCATATGTCAAGTTTCATAAAAATATTTCCAGTACTTTTTGCGTTATCACTGGATCCAGTTTATGTGTAAAATTTGCCATATTTTCATCCTATTTGTTGCCATAGCAACCAGAATTTTCAACATAGGAAGAAAAGAAAAAGACGTGCATAATCTCCATACTGCCATCTATCCATATACCAAGTTTCATAAAAATATTTCCAGTACTTTTCACGTTATCGCGGGATCCATTTTTGTGGACGGACAGACGGACGGAGGGTAAACCTAAAGTCCCCTCCGGTAAACCGGTAGGGGACTAATAACGAATACATTTTGCTTTGTTAACATTTTGATATGATTTGTGCTTATGAAATTATATATTAAGCAAAAAATATATATATTGTTAAAATTATGGAATGCGACTTATATTTGAAATGTTTTATGATAATATTTTGTAAGATGATGTATTTTGTACAAGTCTGAAACAAAGTTTATGTTTTGTTCTGTTTTAAAAGAAAATGTACATGCGTAAGTACATATCTACCTAAATTACTATCAATGTGTCCGAAGTCATTATTGTGTTTCTTGTCTCAGATCTCTAAAGCATTTAAATAGAAAATCTAGAACTAAATTCTATATGGCAAATAGACTTAAAACTACCATTTACTGTTACAAATATGTTTTTAAACCCTTAAATCTAAATCAGCAGATTATACATAATTTCATTATCTGATTATGGTAACTTCTTACCTTTGAATAATATCTTGTATATCTCTAGCTGGAACACCCTTCAAACGTGAATAAAAACAAAGATCATCATTGACGAGGTAGTAACGACGTCTGCTACGATGAATTCCGAACAAACGTTTAAGACTACATGTTTCCCAAAGTGATGTTCCACACCAGTAAGAGCTTGTGAATGGAAAATACCATGGCTTTGGTATACCATAAGATCCTAAAATAATAATAAAGAGTGCCATAAGATTATACCATAAGATCCTAAAATAATAATAAAGAGTGCCATGAGATTATACCATAAGATCCTAAAATAAAAATAATAATAAGTGCCGCGGCCTTAATATACCATAAGTTCCTGATGTAATGGAAATCACTTTGATATACAAATTTAATAACCTGTCTCTTGTATACACAAGTTTCTTAAATAATAGAAAATACAAAGACTTTGTTATACTGGAAGTTCATTAAATTATGAAACAATACCATGGCTATAGTAGACAGTATGTTTCTGAAATATTATGAGCCTTGATATATACTAAACATTCCTAGAGCCTTTACTTAAACCGAAATCATCAGAGTTATGTAAATACCGTAGTGACAACACAGCCAAGGCTTTGCACAAAATGATACATAATGTATAATAAAGTGCAAGTAATTATGTCTTCAATACCATTAAAAAATAATTTTTACGCATGTTTTCATGAATATTTATTTTCCTCGACTGGTTGCAGAAAAATGTAGTAGCTTTGTCTATCACAACATTCGGATTTCAATTATTTAGACACATTGATTTAATTCGAAGTAAATTTTCAGTCCAAGGCAATTCTAATAATCAGGGTTAAACTGTATAGACCCTTTCATTTAAGACCGTATTCAACTTGTCGCCCTTGGATGACGTTATTGGGGGAGACGGTGGACAATGCCGATACGATAAAGTGCAGTAATAGAGGGATATACAGATCTTAATCCTTTTTCTTTTAAGATTGGCAGATTGAAATTGCCAAAATTTTGTGTAATTGAATAAGATATTACATAAAAAGGATGGTGAAATGAATAAATATGTTTACTATAATAAGGGTAATAGTAGACCATATTCCTGCATGTGTAACTGATCATGATTTTCATTAGATTCTTAAATTTAATAATGAAAATTTTACCAGGCAGTTAAATCGTACTAACTTGCTTATACCAGAGATATAGATAATGTATCTATGTCTCTGCTAATATACAATACCCAAAAGATATTTTGATTTTGAAAAATGTAAGGATTCTGTAGTTTCGAAAAACGGCTGCGTAATAATTAATTGCAAGATACTGGTTTATTAAAAATCATTTTGATTTAAACATTACTAAGACAAAGAAAAGACAAGCAATTATCATAGTATTGCAAGCAATCAATAAGTCCCCTACCGGTAAGAGCCCAAGCAACATTCTGAAGGGCCATTGGCCATTCACTTAGGTTCCTATTTTAAGTAAATTTGTTGAAAAAGTTCTTTAAAAATGATCACAGGAAACAGTTTTTATGTACAGACAGACGGACTGAAGGACACTCTAAAGTTATTTTTTAAACATCCCTGTTATCAAAATATAACATTTTAAAAAAATCCTATCATGATTGAAGAAGTTGGAGTAAATTACCAATTTCTCAAAAAAAAGTCTAAGTTCAAAAGGGGCATAATTCTGGAAATAGTCTTGCTAGAGTATTGAACACTCACAAATGTTGAGTGACAATAAGAAACATTTATATGAAGTTTGAAGTAGATACATTCAGAAAAGAAGTTATTAAAAAAAACAATGTTTTTTTCATGAAAATCTTAAGTTCAAGGGCGGTAATTCTGATAAATTTTGTGCTAGAGTTGTAAACCTTGTCACATATGATGTGGTTGATGACAAGCAACTTATATTTAAAGTTTGAAGAAAATACCTTAAGAAATAAAGAACTTATAGTGAAAAAACTTAAAAACTAGAATCAGAAATCTTGAAATTCAGTCTATTTGTTGCCATAGCAACCAGAATTTTTCAACATAGGAAGATAAAAAAGGATGTGCATAATTTCCATACTGCCATCTACCCATATGTCAAGTTTCATAAACATATTTTCAGTACTTTTTGTGTTATCACTGGATCCAGGTTATGTGTAAAATTTGCCATATTTTCAGTCTATTTGTTGCCATAGCAACCAGAATTTTCAACATAGGAAGAAAAGAAAAAAACGTGCATAATCTCCATACTGCCATCTATCCATATATCAAGTTTCATAAAAATATTTTCAGTACTTTTTGCGTTATCGCGGGATCCAGGTTATGTGTAAAATTTGCCATATTTTCAGTCTATTTGTTGCCATAGCAACCAGAATTTTCAACATAGGAAGAAAAGAAAAAGACGTGCATAATCTCCATACTGCCATCTATCCATATATCAAGTTTCATTAAAATATCTTCAGTACTTTTTGCGTTATCGCGGAATCCAGTTTTGTGGACGGACGGACAGACGGACGGACGGACGGACAGACGGACGGAGGGTAAACCTAAAGTCCCCTCCGGTAAACCGGTAGGGGACTAAAAACAATATAAATCTATGTAATTTAAAAAAAAATGTAAAGGCATAAAAAGTAAAAATTCTTTTGAATGTACATGACTGTATACTATTTGTGTCGGCAAAAAATGCACTCTCTAAAATCGTACATCACACCAATATATTTAAGCTGGTAAAGTAATATTTTCAACTTGATACTTTTTAATTCATACTCTCTTTTTTATCAAATATTTATAAAAAAAAGAAAAAACAAGTTGTGAAACACGTTCACAGAAATTCGTAATTAACTGAATTATAATTTTACGTATTTTTGACTGTGCCAGTTGTTAGGACTCTTGATCGAGTATAATCAAATCGGTAAGGCATGACCAATAAAGTCCCTAGGATGATCCATAACAAAATTCGGACCATAAATATTTTGACAACTAACAAAAGTGACGTAATCTGGTGTAATGTAATAACTCTAAAAAAATGCACCCTGGTAATTTATGATATCACAGGCAAGTGCCGCTTGTATATACAACATATGCAACCTGTTAATTAATATGTTACGGCCCAGTGGCGCTTAAATATACACATCTATTTATCTATGAAATAAGTTACTGGGAAAAGGTCTATAAAGAATAGATTTTTAATATCAAAATTATCTTATTATCGTCTGTTGTGAATCTAAAATTATAAGTCAATGCCACATGGTTTTCGTTCTATCCGGAATATTTATAAAATAATATCCTTCACTGGTTCTTTGAAATATTGTTTTATACGGCATAATGAAGTATTGCCAGAATGCATTCTGTTTTTGTTCTATTAAAGCTTGAAAAACAATTATTAAAAGACATTGGCAATCTTATTTTCAGGTTTGTCACAAATACGCCGGAATTTTCTAAATGACAGAAAATAACACAGAAAACTAGAAAATGGCCATTTAAATTTATAATAGGCAATTTCAGTTTGTATGGGTGTTTATAGAATATTAAAATTTGATTTAGTTTCTAGCTTTTTATCCTGGCATTAGAGAAAATCTATATCTAATAAATATATTCACTTTGAAATTTCGCTGTTTCACTTCGTAGCGAGAATTAATCTCAATCTTTGTTTTTGTATTCTTTTTCTATTGTCTTGATATAAAATTTATGTATGCATGCGTAAATTTTTACATGTTATAATCATAACTGAACGATCAGTATTTACGCATTTAACTTTTCATTAAGCTAACTGTCTATGCGGCATGCATAGTTTTATCCCCCATTTACGTCACATCCGGTAAGGGAAGTAACTCGTCACTGACTGTTATCGCTTAAATGAAAGGGTCTATAGGGTGTAACTAAGTTGATGGCAGTTTCGATGTAAACACTAGAAAATCCAGGATGATTTGCAAGAAAAACGGTTAATTACATTAACTGGTTAGTTCTGAATAGAATAAAAGACAAAGTTCTAATTTAACTTTACCTGGATGTACATTCTCTATATACCAGGCCAGTATAAAGTAAACAACTGTGTCCACTGCTATTATTATCAACACAATCTGTAGACTAAAATTATCATATTCCCGTGGCGACACATGCAGGTTCTCCCACTGTACACCTGAACCTTCTAACTCATAAAACAGGAACTACTTCCCTCCTAGACCCAGAGCTGATTTCCGGAAAAATAAGTTTTATAACTGAGGTTAAAAAAATACAATGTTTTCTGTTTCATTAATTTCAATTTTCTTATTTTTAAGACAAAATATCCCTCAGAAATGTTCTTATTTTTATTTCACAAAGTATTTTTAGTTTTGGTGTTCTGTTGTAGTATATAGACAGTTTATAACTCACTGGCCATTTCATAACTGAACCATATTTTGGTTTTATTGCCTTCTGTGAATTAGAAACATTATAGTGACTTAGTATTTTGGTTTAACTACAGAATTTATTTAAGTTTGATTGTGTATGAACCTATAAGCTTATAATAGACACACTTTTCAAATCTGCTCCTGGAACCAACCTGTACTGAGGTAAATGTGTCTAAAATGTCCTGCTCAAGGCTGCAATGTCTAATGCCCTTGACAAATTTTACTTTTGTTATAATCTTTAAATTCTACACTTAACTTTCTAGTGTGTCACTTAGTTACAGCAGGGTAAGGGCCAACATGTATTATTGTTCATGAAGTTTTATGTCAGATACTTACAGCTATAGTTTTAATGTATGCTGGTATCCTGGTCCGCGTTAAATCCTCTCTGATGGCTATATACATGTATGGTGTATGTTATAAAGTAAAATATACCCGCACATGCTGCAGCAAGTTTAGCTCGTGAGAACATACTGTCAATTAAAAACCTGAAATACAACAGAAAACAAGAAAACAACTAAGATGCTTTTTACTCAATTTTGGCTTCAATAACACCAATTATTGATTTTCAATATATTGAATTTCGGGTATATTTTTTTATTGTTTTATCATATTTTTCCGTTTACACTATATTATATGTTATTTTTGTTTTGGTGTGATATATGTGGATATATTACCTGTTAAGATTTTATATCATCCGAGCCGTTTATCTTGGCAGGTAATATATCCACATATATCACTCCAAAACTAAAATAATAATTTTATTACCCTTCCCCTGCCGGGTTAAGACAATTTTGATATAAATCATTGCTACTTCTTATGAAACGTCGAAATAAGATTCCCTTTAAGGTCCCCTTCACCACAACATGATGTCACATAAATACATGACGTATGTTCTTTCGAACCTAACGAAAGTTAACAAGAGAAAAGGAGTAGTCTGTTGAACGCACTTTTTTGGAATTAATATCAAGCTTTCACAAGGTCATATTTGTTTTCAATACTGATGAGAATATGTATCATTACTCTATTTTGGTAAATATTTATCATTTGACAGTTAAAAAGTGCTTGTAAATCGAAATTTAGTGTGTATATTACCCGTCTGGCTCGGTAATATCAATTTCTTTTGGGTGACCAATATCCAATCAAAAAGGAGAAAAAAATCTGGAAGGGTAATAAAAGATTTTTAAATATCACGTTTTCAGGCTTTACGACCAAAGTCTAGTTCCTTTAAGTGATATACTTACGAAAAAGCAATAGAAGACAGGGCAAACATTTCCAGGAACATAAACACTATGACTGGATTACTATGTGATAGTACACTTCCATAGTATAACATCAACGTCAGCGTTACCACGGTAACAGTCATCTGTACTGCGGCAGTTATAAACCACGCCCACCAGTGTACACTGTCTGATAAGCCCATCATCTTCATTACCTGTAACTATGAATAAGTTTTATAATATACTTGTGGAATACAAAACTAATGAGTGAAATATAACCTATACTGTTTATCATATATATCATTAACCCTACATCACTCATTTCTGAAACAAGAGGCCCATAGGGCCCTGGATCTCTCACCTGACAAATAGGTCAAACGGTCAAAGTGGAGCCCCTTTTCACCCCAGAAGCTCAATTTGAAAACAAGGAACAGCATAATCTGAACATTTTTTGTACACTGACACCAGGAAAATTTTGGTGTAAAATTATTTTAAAATTGAACCAGTGGCTGAGATGTTGTTTAGCTCTTGTTTTCTAATTTTAGCTCTGGCAACCATTTTATCAAACAGTTCAGTCTGTAGGCTGTGAAAGGTAAAGCTAATAAAAAGATGACAGAAAAAAAGAAGGAAAACAAACATTTGACATGCCTGGGGATTGAACTGTTGACCTTAATCCCCTGAGGTGGGGTCAATTATCACCTTAGGGGTTTTATTTCAACAAACATGGTAGAAATACACTAAAACGTGTTTCATGCCAAATATCAAAATTTTTTCAGTTTTTACTATACACATAAGAGAAAAATCAATGACCCTTTGGGCCGGGCTTATTTTGACCCTAGGACTTTTAAAAGCACAAAGTTGGCAGACATCTATTAGAAGATGTTTTATGCCAAATATCAACGCTCTTTTGGATTTTCACAAGAAGTTTTTATTTTTAATTTTTACTATATACATGACTATATATATAAGGAAAATCAATGACCCCCCTGGGGTGGGGCCAATTTTGACCTTAGAGCTTTTATTTGAATAAACATGGTAGACATCCATTAGAAGATGTTTCTAAATTGCCAAATATCTAAGCTGTGGCTCTTTTGGATTTTCACGAGAAGATTTTTTAGTGTTTAGTTTATACATATAAGGAAAATCAATAAATCAATTAAAAGCAAGTTCAGTTTTCTTGTTTATAGAATATTCTGCTTCAGTGTGACATTTTTAATAAACAAGTATACTATAATAAATATACGTTCATAAATGCTTGTAAAATATTTTATGTAAACCAAAAAAAAAACATTTTAAGGGATATTTAACAAGCAATATCAGGAGAGCAAAAAAAGTCATTTGAAGACAAAAGAAATGCAAAATATAAGAGGTACAATATGTTAACAAAAATTTTCAAACCTCTTAATCTTTTCTCCTTTTCATAGACATTTTCTGTACGAGCATAGCGACTGAATAAACCCATGACAACATTAAACATAGCAGTATAATATGTTGTATTCTTCAGATAAATCTGAAATCAAACATTTAATGTCATATAGAGGATATTTGTTTTGCATGTAAGATTGAGATATATTTCACTGAGTGAACACCAGATGCAATATTTACACGAGTGGCATAGCCACGAGTGAAAATAGAATAGCTGGTGTTCACAAAGGAAATATTTTTAAATCTTATATATAAAACAAATAAATTTTCTCTTTATTTCATGCTTTTTAAGTGATTTTAAGTATTTTTTACTGATTTTGCCGTGTAACGTCTTGCATTCTCCTTTATGACGTCATCACATCATGATGTCACATCATCAATTTTGAAATATAGTTCTGTGAAATTTCTCTAAAGCTCCATCGGCAGACGGGCAGGCAGTGAACCATTGCTTATTTAACAGAGTATCAAGGGAGACAACTCACGCATCCCACAGCCAACACAGATATGGCATTCTGTGTAGAAAAGTTCCTGGACTGGTTACCGGCTTTCCAACCTGAATATCAATAATTGCTCTCTCTACCATGTCCTGTATGAATGAAAGTTCCTGGGCTGGTTACCGGCTTTCCAACCTGTATCTCAATAATTGCTCTCTCTACCAGGTCCTGTATGGATGAAAGTTCCTGGACTGGTTACCGGCTTTCCAACCTGTATCTCAATAATTGCTCTCTCTACCATGTCCTGTATGAATGAAAGTTCCTGGACTAGTTACCGGCTTTCCAACCTGTATTTCAATAATTGCTCTCTCTACCAAGTCCTGTATGAATGAAAATTACTAAATATGAATTATGAATAATGCCAGGAATTTAACAGTATTATGGTGCTTATTAATTTGCTCCAAGTTTGTGCACGAGCCAGCAGAGCTTTTGGTCATGCAATGAATATTTCAAAGCAGTCAATTATGACAGAAGTTTTCATAGTAAAATGTTTGCGGAACTCAAGAGGTATTGTGGTCTGCAGTTCTTCTCTTTCTGGCCAATATATGAAATATATGAAATGTTTCATTCTAACAAACATAGTATGTATAACCAAAGTAAATATTCTTGATAGTGTGGAGGATAAAGTCTTAAATCTATATGCCAAATCTTACAATGGGAAATTATGTTTCAGTCTCATAAGAGTGAGCAACATATTCTCAAATGCCTCAAGACACATATTCTTTTTCATTTAAAGAAATGGTGACACAAAATCCATAACCACCATCAAAGTCAGAAAATACTGAAAGCCTGTGTAATATTTTACTTCCTCATTGTCTTCATGTAGAATGAGTTCAGTTCTGATTTTAAAGCCTCATTCTCCGACAACACTCTCTGAATTTCAGAATTATTATTTAATGCTTTCCAGTGTTTTATTGTAATATATATCAGATAATTATATTCTGATAAACCACTAGTGAAATTTATAATTTTCACTGTAGCCGGACTATATATCTGAATGCAGATGAAAAGAAAATCTAAAACTAAAATAACAGGCAGAAATAAATGCTGTCATGCGTAAATTTCGCTTCTTTAGGAAAATAAAGTCGATGTCATCATACATAATGTTAAAAATGTAACAAAATTAGAGAAGTGTAACAGACCTATATTTCAAAATTGATGATGTGGCGTCATGATGTGATGACGTCACAAGGGAGAATGCTGGACGTTACACGGCAAAATTAGTAAAAAAGTACATAACGCCCCATGAAAGCAAAAAGGTACCAAGTGACATTTTCATGTTTTCGAGAAAATCGCGTTTAAAGATTTGAAGTTCCATATCAAATCAGGTTTTTACAACATGGCAAAGAAACTTCACATATATTTAGATAATATTTGAATGTACATGCTTAAAAAGTTGGAAAGCTTATTTATAACTAATTAGTGATAATTAATCAATTAAAGGAAATGGTTCCTTTTTGCACTAATAAATATTTTGACTGACAAATGCAAGAAGGTACCATATGAACGCTTGGCCCCTTTTTGCATTGTATGATTTTTAACATTTGCTGTCGAATATATCAAAAAAAGGTACCATATGGCAGTTGGCACCTTTTTGTCCCATCAATATTAACAAAAAGCATCATTTGGTTACAATTTTATTCTACAATGATACAAATAATAAATATGAAATTCTTGTGTTTTCAGTAAATGTCTGATACAACTATCACACTACATGTTTTGAAAGTCTTCCTCTGAGACCAATCTCAATGCCTATGTCAAAATCTCTTACATTGTTAGTAAAAACCAGAATCATTCTCATCCGATTCCATCGTGACATAATCCTTTTCTTTCCTGTATGTTTTTAAGTGGCATTATAATTATGGAACTCTTTTTGGATAATTTTCTTTGCACACAAAGTAACCAAGTTATTTTTCTTTTGAATAGAAACTGGAGGTTTGGTATCATAACTTCATATATTGTTCACTATTTGTCCACTAATACTTTATGATTCTGTATTCTGAGCTTCTATTTCCATAAAATCTTCAGCATTAAAGCTCTAATTTACAAATACTGATTTTGGGCTTCCCTTTGGTACCTGTATCCATTCCACTTGTAGCCAGTTTACTCTTTGTCCGTCAATGGATGTTTTGAGTCTCGGACACTGTTTTTTAATGAAGTATTTGAAATCAAAAACATGGTTATATTTCATTGGCACAGCAATGTATGGCTGTGATTTTCTGGCCAGTGATATAAGAGAACACAACTGAATGATACATAATTATACAGAAATTATTTTCTTTGCCCCTTCAAGAGTCAAGTTGTCACTCCATCTGTGAGTGACCCGATACAAGAAATTTGTGATAAATCTTAAACTTGGAACTTGTGATAATATAAAAGAAGAGACGAAGCTATGAATCAATTTCTGTTTTGTCCCCCGTATGAATCTGAAAAGTAAATGACTTATTTGACATAACCAGTTTGGCAAGTAGAAAAGGGTTTTTTATCAAGCAGGATGCTATTTTACATGCCTCTCTTTGCAGTTGGTTTTATCCCATACATGACTGCAACATTTTTGTCTCATAAGAATATACTGTCAAGTTGTGTAGCAACAGAGTTTTCTTAAATAGTAAAGCTCACTCACTAATGAGCAAGGGGTTGTTATGACGGCCTTGAGATCAAAACATGCAACATAAACGCATGTGTCACCTTTTGCTAAAACTTTATTTTAAATCTTTTCTTCTTGTGAATTTTCTTTCTGTTTTTTGATGTTCAATATATTGTTCCTTGATCGTGCCATCTAGTGTGTTTACTGCCTACCTATATGTATGTTGCTTAATAGGTTTTGTTTCCTTCTTTTCACTTTCAATAGTTTACAGTTTCCACATCTTTCTAATGTTTAAGTCATAGTCATAAGATAGGTATTGTTTCTTTCAGTTTTTTTCTTGTATAATGAGATTTCATTTTAGGAAATTACTCTTTATGCTGTTTCATCAATTTAACTATATCATAATCTAGTTTATTTGCAGATGTACGCTTCCCTATCATGCTTCTCCTTCCATATAGTTGGCAAGAGTACAGTCAATTACTTTTCTTTTTAAGTCCACATTTTTGTGAAGAAGTCATTTATACACTATCATTATCTTCGCACTGTTATCATTCCTCAATTTAAAACAGAAACAATACTCTGGGACTTATATTTGATGGCCTTAGCAACATCTATATTGTTTTTTTCATTAAAAAGCTAAAAGGTACCAAGCAAACAATTTAATATATAAAATAATCTTAAGGGTCGTAAATTCTTTGTGTGCAGAAAGGGACCAAGTGACACATAGTTCCTTTTTGCATTAAAATAAATGCTCAAAACATATATAGTCATATAATGCAAAAAGGTACTATGTGACACTTGGTACCTTTTTGCTCAAACTGATATGCATATGGTACCTTTTTGCATTACTAAATGGGAAAATATTGACATAGTACCTTTTTACATAACCTTATATGTCTGTAAATAAACATGATACTATAGAGATATTTCTACAGATTAAAGATAACATTAAAACATAATGAAAAATGTTAAAAAGTCAATTTTGGCCAAAATGTCGCTTGGTACCTTTTTGCTTTAATGGGGCGATAATATCACTTAAAAACCATGGAATAAAAAGAAAATTTATTTGTTTTACATACAAGATTGAAATATATTTCATTCGAGAACACCAGCTATTATATTTTCACTCGTGGCTACGCCACTCGTGAAAATATTGCATCTGGTGTTCACTCAGTGAAAATATATTTCAATCTTACATGCAAAACAAACAAATATCCTCTATATTTTACTATCTCATTCATTTTATGTTTCTTGATCATTTTCCTTACATGGTTGTAAAGACTTCCCAGGGCCTTCTGTTTTCCCTTTCCAAGTAAATGTACATGTCTCTGTTTCTACTTCATTGAATTCAAAAATTACTGATTCGCTGGACAATGTTAAGCTGTCAGTGTGTCACAATGTGTTGTAAATTTAAATTGAAATAAATGAACTCTAAATTACCTTTTACTATCCGTTTCAATCTTTTTTTTTTCTTCAACACTGATTTTGTTGGAGTCATAGCACCATCTAAATTAAGCGTAGGATCTGAGCGATGATACCAGGTTTTCCTGAAACAGTCAAATATTCAAAAATTTAGTTTAAAAAATAACATGAGAAATAGGTTTTCATATGCATCTGGATCTATTATTTAATGTAAGACAGAATTGTTGATGTCGGAGATGATGGCGCATTGGGCCAACTGTTGTATTTACATTTCGCTCCAGATTTACCTTATATTTACTCAATAATTTTATATTTTGCAGAAATAAATAACACGAAGCTTCATATATTATTTTATATGATTTGACAAACCTTTCAGGAAATGATTGGAGCAAATTTTAGAATACTTCGTCGGCGCATCTTTTTGCTTTATGTTAGAAATCCACAGTATTCGTTGCTCTTCTGTCAAACTCTTCGTAAATTCTCCTTCTCATTCTCTGACAGATGGAATTGAATAAAATCCCAAGCTATACCTTTGGTTTGCACGATTACTGCAACCATTAATCCAACAAGAAATTACCATTTCTGTTCTAAATTTAGATTGTTTACATATAGGTCCATTGAACCATTGAACTGTATTGTTTGCCAATCAAAATGGCGGCCACGGTAGACTGCACAACGGATGATGGGAAGTCATGACGTCACATCACAAATAAAAGGCCAGGCTGCATATCTATAAACTCTGACCAGACAATTGGTCTCTAATTGGAGAGTCTTCATTGAAATTTCAATCAGTAGCAATGTATGTTTTTAACATGAATTCCACACAGTTTAGGTTAAAAATCATGACAAAATAAATATCTTTCACCTGTATCCACACAAAACCAAAGTCATAGTAGAGTAAATTATTTGAACCGGGGCTCGGGTACCAGAATGGTGGTCTAATTATGTTGGTTTCCGGATTTAATGTTGCGTTTTGTCTGATCTTATAGTGTACATGTGACGGCAGTGTGTACATGTGATCATTTAAGTTCTCGAAAACCAGCCCTGAAATATAACAATAAAAATATGCTATCATTATGATAAAATATATACATGTAGCAAAGCATTAAGAAATTAAACTGCTTTATAAGGTATTATAAACATTACATCACATGCTCTAGACAAAATAATTTACTATGAAAAATAACAAAGAGCAATAACTCCAACATTATACAAAATAAAGTTCTAGTTCTTTTTCACTTCTTTATGAGATTTATCCACCAATAAAGTTTCATAACACTTATAACTTTTGAATTATGCCACAGTAAAAAGTAATATAAAAAAATACAAAGAGTTATTAAACCAAAATTATGCAAAAAAAGAGTTGTGATTCTTGTGTACTATATTTTTGTAATAATATCTATCCATCTATGAAGTTTCAAAATTGACAAAGGCAAATTACTTAAGCAAAAGAAAGTTATTGTTCTTGAGTTATGCCTCATTCAAAATTTGCTTATCTATAAAGTTTAAGTTTCCGTTCCTTGTTGAGATATGCTCTGTACAAAAAAAAAATTAAAAAAATTTCCAAGGGCAATAACTCCAATTATATGCAAAGGAATTATCATTTTTAAGCAAGGAACAAAAAGCTGTTTATCCATCTAGTTAGTTTTAAGTTGATACAACAAACAGCTTTTGAATAACGCTCTAGACAAATAAAACCCAACATCTTTATGCGGAAATTATTATTCTGCATTCACAAACACAAAAACATTAATTTTGTATTTGAAATTATAACTTGAGTCAGATGTGTCACCTTGTTAACATTATAAGTAGTCAGTAAGGCATTTTAAGGCGACATAAAAATAAATAACAAACCTGCCACAACCGTGACATTATCTTGGAACTGTCTGTTTAAGAAATAATATTCTAGTTCATCCTCAGTACTGAAGCTAATGAAGATATTCATATCTACATCTTTCACCTGGTTTAGCCAAGTGCAGGCCATATTGTCCAGAAATGAGAATACTTGACACAATTTTGAAATTTCCTCCTTGAAATTTTACACTGAGATGAACAAGTAGGCACCATTATATAGCTAACAGTTAACAAATGCTTTTGTGAGTATAATATTTTCGAAAAAGGGGAAAAGCAACAAAATAAAACTTCCAAAATTTACATATAGGGCTATTTACCTGTAGAATATAAATCTGTTGACTAATATTCCCAGACATCTTCTGCCACTGTTCAGCATAGTATGTTATATTACTGTACATTGCCATGCTTGAATTCACCTATAATAATAGAGGGTTTCTTAGTTTTACAATATTTAACTCCCTTGACAAAACTGGCAGCCATTTGGGGGTCATTATTTAAAACATGTATAATTGAAAAATAATGAAAATATGTTCACAATCAAGTATATTGTCAAATTCTTTACATAATAATATGATGAAATGTATTATTCAAACACCAATATCAAAAACATTTTATCAGATTACTTGGAGATGACAGACTTGTGTGAGATTTTGATCTTATCTGAAGCATAAATAGTAAACTTCGCTTATAACTATACTCAGCAATCTTAGAGTCACCTAGAATTAAAATTAAGTGAAGTGAAAAATAATGCAAAAAAATACAAAAGATAAATTTACAAATTATGACTATTTGTTAACTTTATTGTTTTTATTCATGAAAGTAACATATTTTCAAGTATGTTTATGTGCTTGAACATGTAACACACCTTTTGTATAATTTTGTTGGTAAGCGTATAATTTGGAGCAAAGAGAATTTTGGGATTGTTGTACAAGATATGTGTCAATATTTCTATCTTCTTCTCAAAACTTTCCATATCCATATCTAAAATTACAGTACGGTCCTTTATGCTTGATATTTTGGTCACAAATATTAAGTGAAGGTGCTTTATTTATCGATATTGTATGATACAGTTATATCACTATGAACGTTGTAATATTTGGTTATTTAACTTTGGTGATAAATATATTAAAGCTAGGCTGTTTGGGTTATTGTCAGTTGGTCTTCTACGTGTAAGCCCACCATGTACCTTGGAATATACTGACGATGGATATACCCAGACACATCGAAAACTGCAATATGGTACCCAAGTTACCCAACAATACGTTTTGGTACCCAGTAATACTAAAATATCCCCAGATGTTTCCCCTATATACTAATTTTTACATACATGTAGTACTTTTTGAACTTGTACTGACTAGTATACTCAAGGGGGTCTAGAAGAAGAGCCCGTGACAACAATAACAACAACAATCATTCTAGAAGAAGAGCCCGTGACAACAATAACAACAACAATCATGTTGCATGCTTCAGTTATTCAAAGAAAAATTAATATTAAACATTTATCTCATATATCTCATGTAACCCCATTAATATTAAACATTTATCTCATATATCTCATGTAACCCCATTGATATTAAACATTTATCTCATATATCTCATGTAACCCCATTAATATTAAACATTTATCTCATATATCTCATGTAACCCCATTGATATTAAACATTTATCTCATATATCTCATGTAACCCCATTGATATTAAACATTTATCTCATATATCTCATGTAACCCCATTGATATTAAACATTTATCTCATATATCTCATGTAACCCCATTAATATTAAACATTTATCTCATATATCTCATGTAACCCCATTGATATTAAACATTTATCTCATATATCTCATGTAACCCCATTGATATTAAACATTTATCTCATATATCTCATGTAACCCCATTGATATTAAACATTTATCTCATACATCTCATGTAACACCCCATTAATATTAAACATTTATCTCATATATCTCATGTAACCCCATTGATATTAAACATTTATATCATATATCTCATGTAACCCCATTAATATTAAACATTTATCTCATATATCTCATGTAACCCCATTAATATTAAACATTTATCTCATATATCTCATGTAAACCCATTAATATTAAACATTTATCTCATACATCTCATGTAACCCCATTAATATTAAACATTTATCTCATATATCTCATGTAACCCCATTAATAATTAAACATTTATCTCATATATCTCATGTAACCCCATTAATATTAAACATTTATCTCATATATCTCATGTAACCCCATTAATATTAAACATTTATCTCATATATCTCATGTAACCCCATTAATATTAAACATTTATCTCATATATCTCATGTAACCCCATTGATATTAAACATTTATCTCATATATCTCATGTAACCCCATTGATATTAAACATTTATCTCATATATCTCATGTAACCCCATTAATATTAAACATTTATCTCATATATCTCATGTAACCCCATTAATATTAAACATTTATCTCATATATCTCATGTAACCCCATTAATATTAAACATTTATCTCATATATCTCATGTAACCCCATTAATATTAAACATTTATCTCATATATCTCATGTAACCCCATTGATCTCCTACAGACTTTACATCTTGCAGTAAACAGAGTAAAAATACTTACCATGATGTAGAGGGACTTTGCTGCTATTTTGGTGCGAGTTGTTTTTGTTGTCCGACAGCGCCACAGTAGAGGTTCAATATTCCGTCATATTGAATTAAAATGTTTCATCCTCTTCTTCTCAGATATTTCTGGCTATATATGAAATAAAGAAATATAAACATTGGTTTACCTCATAGCATGCTGAACTTATGCTCTTCTTCTTAGATATTTCTGGCTATATATGAAATAAAGAAATATAAACATTGGTTTACCTCATAGCATGCTGAACTTATGCTCTTCTTCTTAGATATTTCTGGCTATATATGGAATAAAGAAATATAAACATTGGTTTACCTGTTAGCATGCTGAACTTATGCTCTTCTTCTTAGATATTTCTGGCTATATATGGAATAAAGAAATATAAACATTGGTTTACCTTTTACCCTACTGATCTTATAATGGACTTGTCAAGCTTTAGTTTAAGAACAGTCCATTTGTTATTTAAGGTAATTCAGTATCAATATATATATATATTGAGAAGGCAACAAAATATGTCTGGTCAGAATGCACATACTTGAAGGGTTAAACAGTATAAAAACTAAAACCAGAATAATTTTATATGTGTTAAATAAACATATACATGTAAATAACCATTAATTACCAGAGATTGTGAGGAATATAATATAATATATATACTGAATATAATTGCTTAACTTAAAGACTTATAAATCAACAATTAAATGATAAATTACATAATTAATATGAAATTATCCTTCGAAATGTAAATTATAATTTACTTAAATTTTATAAACAGATACAATATACAAGTAGTGACCCAGGTAAATATTTACACTTAAACTCACCAATATACAATACTAACACCTAGGTAATAAGTGATTCACTTGACCAATTTCACACATACACAGTCATACAGTTCCACAATGATGCTGCTCCTCTCACAATGATGAAATCTGTCCTCAGATTGATCCACGCAATAACCAATCAATCCAATACCAACGACACTGTGCCAGGCCTCGACATTAGCGGTGGTCCGTTGGTCCGAGACCACCTGATTTTGGCAAGGACCACCTTATTTTAAAAGACACTGGTCCGTCGGACCAGTTGAATTATCTGGGTGGTGCAAGGCTCATTTGGAAGTATGGCGATTTGGTCAAAAACATGTTATAAACTTGGTGTTTAAAATCATTTGTCCGATAAACATGTAACTATACGGTTCATGAATCTCTCATCAGTTCAAGAAGTTTTTAAGTCATCAATAACTTTCATTTTCAGGCGCTTAAATTTTGTTTATGCAAGTTAAAAGAGGTAAGAATTTGTGATATTAATTTAGGTTTAAAAATCATTCAAATGATTCCATTGCTAGTAATTATGATATTGTATGGAACATTGGATGAACTTAAATTTCAGATACTTGAATAATGGCAGCAAATGAAATGAAATGGAAAAAAATAACTTGTAATTCTTTGCTACTTATCTTTATTTTAACGATAAGAGATCCATTTCTTCCAGAGTTAAATTACTTCAAAAGGTTAAAAATACTCAGTGTCAAAAAATAAATATCAACCAACAAGCAGCAGGGAGGTAAAAATTCTGTATGATAAGCTTGGAGAAAAATAAGTTAAACTATATTTAACGTTGGTATTATTATTTTTTTTATCCTTAGATATTTCCTTGTTTTTTAAAGACAAGAATTAGATAATCAGATTCTAAATAGTTTTATTAAAAATGTTAATCTATAAAAGAAATTGATCATGATTATAAGAGTTAGACGTACCATGTATCAGCAATGCATATTTGAATAACAGTAAGAAAATAAGACAGATACAAAATTAATGGTTTCACTATTTCCTAACTTAAGTTGGGAGAGTAGTCGTTTCAATATAACAATAACATAAGTACAAACCCTATTATGTATTTTTGAATGAGATAAAGAAAACCAGATAACTTTACGATAGATAATACCTACTGCATGACTTGCTCTCCTACATTTCTAATTAGATGAAAAAATATATATCTAAATATATCTGTTTTCTTTACTGTAAAAGGAAATTATACATCTTTGTCATCAATTCAAAGCATTTTTTTCTAAATCTGCAGTCAAAGAGTCAAAATTCAAAAACAATAAAATAATAATATAGTAATAATAATTGACCACCTGACTTCTGGAAGGACCACCTAAATTTTAAATCTAGTGGCCCGGCTTACCACCTGCTAAAAAAGTTAGTGTCGAGGCCTGTGTGCGACGTCAATCCACACAACTATGCCACGCCAATCCACACCACTGTACGACAATCCACACCACTGTACGACAATCCACAAAACTATACCACTTCAATCCACACCACTGTACGACAATTCACACAACTACACCATACCAATCCACACCACTGTACCACAATCCACAAAACTATACCATGCCAATCCACACCACTGTACGACAATCCACACAACTATACCACACCAATCCACACCACTGTGCAACGTCGATCCACTCCACTGTACGTCAATCCACACAACTGTACAATGTCAATCCACACCACTGTACGACAATCCACACAACTATACCACGCCAATCCACACCACTGTGCAACGTCGATCCACACCACTGTACGACAATCCACACAACTATACCACGTCAATCCACACAACTGTTACACGTCAATCCACACAACTATACCACGCCAATCCACACCACTGTACGACAATCCACACAACTATACCACGCCAATCCACACCACTGTACGACAATCCACACAACTATACCACGCCAATCCACACCACTGTACGACAATCCACACAACTATTCCACGTCAATCCACACCACTGTACGACAATCCACACAACTATTCCACTTTCCGTTCAGCACTACTTACTCTGCTTTGATATCCATATGTGGTATGAAAGCACTTAGATATTTTTTATACAATGGTATTAGTAATGATTTTCCCTTGTCGTAATGACAATTTTTACGCTTTGGTGATACAGCTAAAAATATCAAAACCAACTGATTAAGTATGCAAAAATGGCAGATCAATATTTTTGGACAAAACATGCATCATTGATAAGCAAGTGAAATCAGTTTGATATATTTATTTTATAAAGTATAGCTCTTACAATTGTAGTGTAACGCTCAGACCTGACTACTCAATATGAATAAGTCAACACAATATCATATTTATAAACGTCAGATATATGTATTTATTTAATATATAGAGGATATTCAAGTTTTTTCTATAAATACATGATTTATTTTCATTGAGTGGTATGAAAATAAATATTTCATGAGTGGCGGTAGCCACGAGTGAAATATGGTAATTTTCATGCCACAAGATGAAAATAAATTATGTATTTATAGAAAAAACTTGAATTTTCTGTTTATTATGTACATTTTTTCTCTTTTTTGCGATAAAATTTGAAAAAACTTTCCCTTAAATTTTGTGTACTGGTAGAATTTAAAAAGAAAGTAGTCCGGCAAGACACCAGTGAAAATACGGAGAAAATATGTTTCACTGCAGTGAAAAATAAATTTTTACAGTGAAAATACGGAAAATGAAAATACGCATTTTATTTCATCAATATTTCTCAATATTTCATTTATAAGTATATAATAAAAAATGTTATTCTATAAGATAAGACAATTGCTTAACCAATGTCTTTAATAATTTCACAATTCTTATACAAATACGTAAAACAATAAGAATCAATGTCAATTGCGTATTTAGCATAATTTAACCAAACAATTAAATAAACAATTATGTTTGCACGATATAGGTACAAATCCCCGCTTAAGTGATGACATGCCCATCAATTAACTAAATTAAGCATAGTGTCCGGTGACAGCTCATTATATTAAATATATCTGCCTATGTATTGTTGACTAATTACCGGCTAATTACCGTTATCCTACACAATAAATGTCATTTTGAGATAAAAATGATACGTTTCCAAATCAATGAATTCCATGACTAGGAATGAAAATCCAACCTGATTTATTTGGCAATGCTAAACAAGTAGTTTACAAATTAAACAAATAATTAAACTTTTTTTTTTTTTTTAAAGGAGTCACTTCTCCAAACTACAACGTTACACAATTCTCTTCAGA
>NW_026858091.1:0-161643 GCF_026571515.1 Ruditapes philippinarum
ATTAGCAAACCAACACTCATTTACACGTTCTTACTCAGATCTGCTTTTATTATTGTGTATTTTTTAATAATTTTCTGTTAAGCTTTTAATAATAGTTTTATCTTAAACAGTATTATCTTTTATGCAGCTTAATTACATATCTACAAATACAATGTAAATACGAAATTGCCTTTAGGTTAACTTGTATTTCTTCAATATGCGTTGATTTCAATAACCATTAACCTGCGGATCGGTAGGTGATTTATCTTTGCAATCAGTTTATGGGCAGACCAGCCTGCACATCCGGGCAGTCTCACAAGACTGTATATTGTTGCCCGGCCTACTTCAAATTGTCATGAAGCTGAAAAAGTCAATTTAAGAAACTCTGCAGGCTGAACGTTAAACAAGTGCTTTTTATTATTCTTTTTATTTTCAAAGCTTGTTTAACAAAGCGATGGCAATGTCTTTTCATTTATCGTAACTATATATACATAGTGTTTACATAATCAACGTATACATTTTGTATATTTTATATTGTATTTTAGTGATATATTTACATGTATCTATAACATATCGATATATTTGTTGCCATGACAATCTTATTAATTGTGCTCAAACTAATTTATTCATATTTTAATCCTCAGAATCCAGGGTACATTTTAGGGCCGATGTTCATGACTACCTTTGTTTATAATTGCTTATTTAATTTCAATTGCTATATGTTTAATGCTTGTCAATAATAGAAATAAAAGTAAAAACTTCACAATTTTGTATTTGTTTTGTCACAATAATAACAGCCAGTTGCTGTCTCGAGTTTACGATTTCAGCTTCACGAATACACGATTTCATTTTCATGAATTCGCGATTTCAATTCATGAAGTTAAAATTGTAAATTCGAGGAGCTGAAATCGTGAATTCACGAAGATAAAATCGTGATTCACGAAGGTGAATTCGGGAAGTTGAAATCGTGAATTCATGAAGTTGAAATTGTGAATTCATGAAGTTACAATCGTGAAGCGAAAATCGTATATTCATGAATATGAAATCGGGAATTCATGAAGTTGGAATGTCCCCACCGGTCTTTCGTAGTTTATAAATGCCTTCACCTGCTGAATTTCTTAAATAAAATTACCTAAATTCCATTTTTGGGACTGTTCATTTTAAGATTTAGCGATATTATGATGAACATAATAAAGATACACAGCTTCGTACTTGGTAGCAAGGACTAATTTACTTACAGTTTCAGAAGTAAAAGTGTAAATGATGCCATGATTTACATATACATATTTACAATGATAAAAAATGCTTCAATTCACTGTTCCAAATATATTTCAATACTTTAATTATCAAATATTTTTGATATTGTCAAGGGAGCTAAATAACATATACATCTTATAACGTATCACAAATAAAGGTAATAAACTTATCATCCATGTAATATTGACATCAAATAGGACAAATAAAACCAGATGTTACCGCACCGTGATATAATACTTCAAAGTTGATTTTATACGGTTCTGGTGAATTTTTATGAATAAAAATACCCGATTCTCTTGTCATTGTAATATACATGTATATATATTTGATATTTGATGCCATTCATTTAGATAAAGCTATATAAACAAAACCTGAAGAAAAATACGAAAAAGAAAAATTCATGTTAATCCGTTTTGTAGACTACTTAACGAAGATATAAAAAAGAAAATTTGGAAATTGGAAATCAATTTATCATAATTAAAACCATCTCTTATCTTTAACATACTTCCTAAAATGATCTAAACTTTGGCATATCTTTATCTAAAACTCAATACTTTTTTTAAAAAAAATGGGTCAAACAAGATAAAAATCCTTCATGATGATAGCAACGTCTTTAAGGGGTCTCTCGTGCAAATATTTGGCATATTCTCTAAGCATACAGGGGTTTAAAGCCTCACTGTGAACTGTTTGGGGTATGTTATATTAAGACAATTGGTAGCTTAGAAGCGCCGATTTGATACATGCTATACATGTTTGTGAACTTGGTACACAATTATACATGTATAATAAAGAAGAGCTTTATATGTGTACTGACAGTACATACTTTTAATATTGATAGTAAAACGATTGTCAGTTTGAATACAGTAGAAATACAGTTATTGATGCACGCAATTCAAATATTTCCCTAAACCAATAATAAATGCAAGAGTTTTGGACCATTTAGTATCTATTATGACTTTAATGGAAAAATAAGGCTAAATTTGATTAAAGTATATGTCATAAATGTAAACTAGTTGTATATTTGTATCAAGTTATGACTGTTTAACAACGAAATAAAAAATTGTTATTAAAATAGTTTCACCCTTTATACCAATCTCAAATGCTTTCTTTAGGTTTTGGCAGCAACACAAACCACTGTTTTAAAAAGTAGATATTCATGCATGTAGGCACAAATTGAGTAAAGGTTTATTATAGAAAGGTGGACAAGTCTTCATGATTCTATAATTTTGTTTTTATTTCATCTATTATCTAAGTTATCTTTGATGATAACAAAATCAGATATGATTGTTTATGTACACGCTACTTTAAAGTCACGCCGCAACGTACTTTGGCAAAATAATTTAAACGTACTGTGTTTGTATATTGATATGGTTTTCTGGGATACCTAACTGCTTATTTATCTGAAACTTAAAACCAAGTGCAAAAAAACCCCCAAAAGAAACCGATGAATTATTTTATATTATTTCAATATAACTTGAGATCACCAAGTCCTTCAGATTGACAATACGAAGACAAAACGGTTGGTCTTGGTGTGTCTTTAATGATACATTGTTCAATACAAAATTGCGAGATATTGCATGTTGGTATATGCGTTAATAGTATATAACGACTCGAATACTAGTAATTGAAACATGATTTAAAGTTTGGTTAGCTAACAATCCATTCTAAAAATACATCTGATTGATATGTTTATTTAATTATGATATTGATACTTGTTTTTTCCTTAAAATAATACTTTGGAATAGTTTGTACTAGACAGTTTTGTAACGTGGTTGACGGGTATTACACTGAAATGTCGCAAGTTAAAGATGGTTGTGAAAATTCGAATGTTGAAGATGACGGATCGGATAAAGAAAGTCACGAAAATATATCAAGTTTAGAAAAAGCAGAGAAAACTTTCGACGAATTAACTTTGACGGAAAACACTGAATTAGGCAGGAAAGAAAACCAGGAAGTTGAAAAAGAAGAGTTATGTGATGAAGGCGACGGTTTACTAAAGCCATTGAGGAAACTAGGTTCTGCAATTATAAAGAAAATAGGCTCAAAAACAATAGAAATAGAACCGTACACTACGACTCAAGAGAATTGGACATACAGTGCTATTTCTGATGAAAGAAGAAAAGATGACGGTGAGACGGCAAAATCAGAAGAAGATATCCCAAAAAATGATGAAAAGACTGTTGATATAACAGAGAGCGATCATTACAATTTCACACACCAAAAACGAGGATATTTGCTGCTTATCATCAATGAAAAGTTCTATAATCAGGCTACCAGAACAGGAGCTCATTTAGATTTAATTAAAATGAAAGAAATTGCCAAAAAGTTTGGCTTTGAAATTCTAAATAATGGTGCCGAAACAAATATGACGCAGTCTGAGACTTTGAACTGGCTAAACAAGGCTCAAACCATGGACCATTCTGAATGTGATTGCTTCATGTTTATGATAAGTACGCATGGATTGGAGCAACGAAACCCGAGAATGGGCGGAGGTTTTGACCACGCCCTTGTTTGCGCAGACGATAAACTCATATTTACCAGCTCAATAGTTGAAATGTTTAATGAAACCAACTGCCCAAGTTTGAAAGGAAAACCAAAGATATTCATAGTTCAAGCATGCAGAGGTAAGAATATGACTAATGATACAATCAATATGTATGTTATCTTTCTCAGGGATTATCAATTCCAATGATTTTACTACTGAATGGAGATTGAATACTAATTAAGCCGGTGCTAGGAGGCGTGAGTGACGGAGCACCTTACATTTACTTTCAAACAGGCTCAACCAGTCTAGAATTTGGCCTTTTTTTCCATAGATATTTTATCACTTGAATGACATTTGTCTATATATTTGACATTGAAACAACTTTTCCGATACTATGAATAAATAACAGTATGACTGAATCAAAAGCCCCTTGGCCTTTAAGTTTGTCAAAAGGTCATTTTGATGTTTCACTTATACTGAACTAATTATTAAGCACATCTCTTTTGAAATCAATATGGTTATATATGTAAGTATAAGAAAATACTCAAATTATTGATAAGACTTCAGTGATGATAATATCAGACAAACACCGAACTTAAGATTTGTTAATATGATAAAATAAATATAATGCAGGAAATATGGTGGACCATGGAAGTGACTTGAAAATATCCATTGACGGTGGGAAATTTAGCAGCAATGTGAAAGATAGGAAAGGTAAAATACAGAATATTTAATCTTAAGTTATCATGTTGAATTAAGTTATCATATTGAATCTTAAATATCAATTTATTATTTTTCAGACTATTTATCGATAAACTTGATTTTTTTTGGTAATGTGACGTAATGATATTCCCATACTGATAAGGGAATGCCAGAAATCCACTTCCTTTTCCAAAATATAACATGCTTATAATTCGTACATTCTATTTATAGCCAAGTCTGACCAAGTAAGTCACGAGCCATCTGACGTAACTGACACAAAAGGTGCGCCGGATTCATGGCACAAAGAAAACTTACGCGGCATAGAAACGCCATATTTGAAATGTCACATTGACATGCTGATTATGTACGCCATTCCCCCGGGGATGCTGGCATGGAGAAACACGTCTGCTGGGTCGTGGATGATTAATTATATGCATGAAATTCTCATGGATTATGATATGGAAGCCCCTAAATGTTTTCTTAAAGATTTGACAAAAATTTCAAGAAAAATGGCTCGTCGGTCAACAGATACGCCATCAATGCCGGAATTTCACGAAAAGAAAGCTGTTCCGGTAATTGAGCACATGCTTACACGTGATATTCTATTCTCTTTAAAACATTAGTTACTATTAGATAATCAAAAATCATTTAGATGGTAAACTAACGCTTTGAGCCACAAAAAAAAT
The DNA here is from genome assembly GCF_026571515.1 of Ruditapes philippinarum. Classification (NCBI taxonomy): domain Eukaryota; kingdom Metazoa; phylum Mollusca; class Bivalvia; order Venerida; family Veneridae; genus Ruditapes; species Ruditapes philippinarum. The sequence goes on from NW_026858091.1 coordinate 5,110, forward strand.
CAATGTTGCCAAGATCTTCAGGGAGGTAACTAGAGTAAAATTTAGAAATCTCTAAAGAATGCTGGCAAGTATTATTTCCCTTGGTAATTTTTCAAACTTTTTAAAGTTATAGTTTTAATATTTTTAGTCAGCATTAATGAAATATTTTATGAAATGCTAAGTATGTTCTGGAGAACTTAAGAGTCAACGCCTTTGCCAAATATTTTATTACTATGTATGGTAGGTGTCACTTCATGTAAACATGCATACATGTATTTGTATATATTTTGGTAATAAATATGATAAATTGTTCCCATTAGTAACATGTTTATTAAAGCAACACATATTAGCACAGAGTAAGAAGAATTTGAACAATAACAAAAACTTTCTTTTTCAGGTTTAAGCAAGTCAAATATCATTCAAACTTGAAAAATAACGAAAACTTTCTTAATGTATAAACATGAAATGTACAGTGATGCAATTTAATTGTTAAGAAATCAAAAATGTATCCAGTTTTTTCCTGTTTTATACACCCATTAGAACTTCGGCGATAAATATTACGCACCTATCCGTTCATCTGTCTGTCCGGCCAATACAAATGCCTCTTTTGAACCAGTGGAAGGAATTTGAAACTATTTGGCAGAAATGTACGGACACATAATGAGACCTTTGGGCTAGCTCTGCATGTACCTCATTGGATAATGGTTTCATTAAGAGAAATAGTTAGAAAAAGCCGACACACTTTCTGCACCCTGGCTGTTCTATATTTAAGCAATCATTCTCAAAATTATCATAAGTTAAAACACATTTAACTTGATTTAAAGGTATACAATGTATATTCTTTAAAACACTTCTTAACATCCATAATTGTTTAATTGTTTTTACTTAAAATTGTGGAAACTTATGTCTAAACAACAACAACAGCAGCAGCAGTAGCAGAAGCATTGAGTCGAGTAACGGTACTGTGCTATAAATAACAACCTTTGGATATGTTTCATGACAAAATATCAATTAAATAGTGGCGAGATAGAAGAATATATATCCGTTAAGTATACAATAAACGCACGGACGCACACGCGCGCACACTTGTCACATGTTTTGAATTAAGTCATTACGTATTAAGAAGTCGGTATGCATATGATAAGAAAGATTATTTACTATTTCTATATACAAAATGTAGAATTGTGATAAAAAATGTTATAAATATGTAAATATGTTTAAAAACGGAAGATTGATTCCTACTGTATCACCTAAACGCCTTTAGCAAGCAGTTTGAAAAATAAAAAATGAAAAGGATATTGTACATATTATATTACGGTTTAAAACTATCGTGTAACAAATGTAGTTTTTCCCCATTTATATTGTATAAATATAAATACAATAAAAAGAGCATTCATATCTTCCTGATGTATATACTTTTTGGTCCTTTTGTCATAATTATGACGACAAATTACGACCTTGACCGCATTACGATCACTGGGTTAAAGGGCAGACAACTTAACCAAGAAGCGACCGCCGTTCCCCCATGGTAAATGTTGTTGATACCATATGCAAGATACAATGTATAAGGGATTTCAAGTCCGGCTGATACAAATAACAAATGAGCCACGTCATGACAAAACCAACATAATGGGTTTGCGACCAGCATGGATTCAGACCAGCCTGTGCATCCGCGCAGTCAGATCAGGGTCCATGCTGTTCGCTTACAAACTCTATAACAAGTAGAGAAACTGATAGCGAACAACATGGATCCTGATCAGACTGCGCGGATGCTGGTCGCAAACCCATTATGTTGGTTTGTCGTGACGCGGCTCATATAATAATAGCTCTGAGAATAAACAACAACCATGTAGTAATTTCATATAGCATAATAAGCGTAGATTAGACGGTTACAATTCAGTTGAATTTATGAAAAGAAACAAAGAAAGAAAATAAGCAAATTACAAAGCGTTCCAAACAAAATACGGTCAGTAATGAAAAGAATATCCATGCACAAATGAGACTGCCCCGCAATTAAGATCAGTTTGGTCCAGTTTTGATAAAAGGTTTTTACTGTATTGTGCTGTCATATTGACGATATAGACAATGATTTTTTTTCTAAATATCGAATCATATGTTATTGAGGTATTTTAACGTCTGCTTCAAAGCAGAAATGCCAAACGAGTTTTTGTTCAGTTATATGATTAAAAACACCTCCTAATGAACGCAACGCAAGAAATAGCAGAATTTTATATATTATATCATATTATATTATATTATATTATATTATAGTTAAAGTAAAATAAAATCTTTAAAAAATCGCCAAACACTAAACTGACGATAATATCCAAACATATCCCGTATATGGTATAAAAACATAAACATGTGTATTTTATCATAAAATATTTTGTTAAAGTGACATTATACCTATATTTTAAGTGCAAATTTTGAGTATACAAACAAATGTATAAATAAAACCTTCCACTTTGCCATAGCTGTTGTTTTAATTATATCTTAACTTTTATTTATTTAACAGAAACAATAAGCCACGTGACTCGTAAAATTTTATCAAGAATGTATTTTTAGTATTCAATTGACAAAAAGAGTGCAGCAGTATTTATACTTAAGACGTTTTTTTTTTATTCAAACTATTTTTTACGGTTAACACTTTTGGTCAATGGCTATTTTAATAGTCTATATTTTGAAATATATAACTCATTACTTAGCTCAACTTGACAAGATTAGTAAAATGTCACTTTAATGATATCCCTTATAGTTCTAATGGGCTGTTCCAAATTCAGAGCTAGTCAAGTCCATTAAACAGGTTACGGGTTAAATCGGAATCGGGCTTCTCAGCATGTGACAAATCACCGGAACGCATTTCAACTGATTATCGGTCAATTCCCTTTCAGACATTCTACCAGCAACTTCAGTCAGAACCTGCAAAAAATTTGATGGTGTGCGATTGGTCATAAGCGCCCCGTGCAGGTAATGTATCAACCAAGAACCTTTTAACTTGTTTCTCCAAGCATAAAAGCCGGGGGATGTAGCAAATACCACCAGCATATCGTTGTAACTTTTGAAATAAGGAATTTCTTCATTCCATGAATCCAAACCAGGCTTTGTATCAGGGATATCATCTCGCGCATGCGTAGTGGTATCTAGTTTGAGTGACAAAATAAAATGTGATAAATTTACAGAATGAATTTCTGAACAAAATTAAATACAAACAAGAGCTGTCACGCGAGTGACGAATGTCCCCGAAAAGGTTTCCTAAGCATGCAGGTATTATGAAAATAAAAGAGAATGAAAGTAACTAATTGCTTAACATTGTTTTTTTTTGTGTGAAATGAAGTGCTATTTCTAGCAAACTTTACACCTTGTGACAAGGGTTTTGGATGCGACACATCATCTTGATGTGGTAGACAATGCATGTCAATGTTACAGTTTGGAAACTAATGTGTACCTTCAAACTCTTCTTATGAGCATAAGTACCTTCAAACTATTGGAGTGGCCTTGACCTTGGAAGTAGGAACATGGGTCTTACACACAACACATCATCTTGGTGTGGTAGACATTTGTGCCAAACTATTTTAACTCTTAAATGCATGACAAAGTTATAATCCAGACTTGAATGTGAGTACCTATCATCTCTAATTGTGATAGCGTGACCCTTCAAAACATAAGTGTGACCTTGACCTTTGAAGAAAGGGCAGGGTTCTTGGATGCGATACAACGCTGTCATGTGATAGACATTTGTGCCAAGTAATTTCAAAATCCCTAAATGCATGACAAAGTTACAGTCTGGACATGATTGTTTTGTAAGTTGGGAGCCACGGACGGACGGACATGAGCCTTAGCCGCGCCAAATTGTCTAGATGTGGTAGACATTTATGCCAAGTTATTTTAAAATCCTTTGATGCATGACAAAGTTACAGTCCGGACATCAATGTGTATCTTCAAACTCTTCTCAAAAGAATAAGTACCTTCAAACTATAAGTGTGACCTTGAAGGTAGAGACATGGATATTGGTTGCGACACATCGTCTTGATGTGGTTGACATTTGTGCCAAGTTATTCTAAAATCCTTCCATGCATGACAAAGTTACAGCCTTGTCACGACTGTGAAACTTCAAAATGTTTGTATGACCTTGACCTTTGAGGTACGGACGTAATTCTTGGACGCGACACATCGTCTTGATGTGGTAGACATTTATGCCTAGTTATTTTAAAATCCTTTGATGCATGACAAAGTTACAGTCCGGACATCAATGTTTATCTTCAAACTCTTCTCGAAAGAATTATAACCTTCAAACTATAAGTGTGACCTTGAAGGTAGAGACATGGATATTAGTTGTGATACATCGTCTTGATGTGGTTGACTTACATTTAAAGACCAAGGCAAAAATCACTACATAGCATATCGATATAACATGATAGTGGAGGCGCGAGTAGTACAAATGACATGGTTACGATTTTATCGCTGGCGCCTGGCATAAGTGTAGAAAATTAGAAGGTAATTGTATGCAAACAAAAGGTGTCTCATATCAAATGGCTGGACCTCAGTAGGGTGACAACTAAATAAAAAGACTTTACGTTTACTTGTAGTAAGGACATGAACTTTATGCTTACTGTCAATTAGAACAATTTAGAATGCATACAATAACACTTACCGATGGGGCTAAAACAACACCAACAACAAAACAACAACAACAACAACAACAAAACAATTACCACTCTCATCTTTCTTTGTGCCGCTTGACATGACGCTTGTAGTTGGAACCTCGACTCCCGCATCGGGGTTTTGTCCTATAAAGCAGAATGTATTTTTTTCAATTTAATTATGATTATTATTAACCTGAAAGGAACTCCACTGAGGTCCAAAAGCTAAAAAAATCGGGAATGTGCGCCATATAAGCTTTAAAAATAAACACATTGCAAAGAGCAAAGAAATATAATACGAGTATATGATACACAGTTATCTAATAAATACGTATAAACTTATCTAACCATTAATACATATCTTAAACCAGAAGATGCCCCTGAATTCATTTGAATGTCATTTTTCACGAATATTAAAAAATGTTTTGCTTTCATTAATAATTTTTCAAACCGGTAGGGGACTAATAATAATAATAATTTAAATAATAATAACAAAAACAACAACAATAACAACAATAATAATATTAATAACAACAACAACAACCACAATAATAATAAACAACAATAATTATAATAATAATAATAATAATAATAATAATAATAATAATAATAATAAATAATAATAATAATAATAAAAAACAATAATTATAGTAATGATAGCACTTGCCTCTGCAAGCTTGCATTATGAAAATTTTTGGTTTCCCTTCCAATGTGTCACATTTGTTGAACATTTCGATCATTGTATTTGTGAAATATGGTTTGCTGTCTGCACAGTAGAAAGCATGCTCTTTGACTTTTCCTCTTTCCTCGTTCGTTTCCTCGTTTCCATGAGAACTTACTACAATCATAAATCGCTCGCATGCGGTATGGTCAGCTTCACTTGCTATCTTTAGCCATTCACTAGTCTCGTCTTTAGTGAGATTCATGTAGCTATCTTTGTTTAAAATTTGAAATCCTAAATGTTCGCCGATTTCTTTGATATTTTGGAAATCTTTTTGAGCACCTTCTCGTTCTCCGTGTATTCCACAAGTTTCGTTGACGATTACAAGCATATATCCTTTTTCCTTTCCTTGTAGAGAAGGGATTGATCTGGACTGGATTGTTCTGGTATTTGTCAAAACTTTTCCAGGCCTTTTATCCTGGACTTCGTCAGGGAAAGCGTCTGTCACATCATTTTTGCACACTACACTTTCATGACTTTCCATCCTTACGCTTTAACGTATGTCCGACTTGTGATAAAGGTTTCAAAAACCGTGTACAGATACATACAGTCACTTCATACATGCATATATATATTTTGTAAAAATGATAGAGCAACACCTAGATCTAATTTCATGACGTTTTCATGGAAGCCTGTCTGGGAAGCAGTACGACGAAAACAATGTACAATAAATAATAATATACTTCCTTGCATTTGTATTGTAGTTTCACGATGTTGTATCAACTTTGTTATCTTGTGTCATTTTACTAACTTTTGCATACCTTTACTTCACACATAAGCCTGTCTATGTGCATATTATTAACTGAAAAATCGACAATGAATAATGTAGAAAAAATAGCCTTTTTTTCAGAAATATTTCAATCAATTAATGTGATTTAGTAATAACAGTTACCCGTGAAATTTATAGAAACACATTTAAATCGATTAGTACTATAGATAAACTAAATATAGCACAAGTAAATCAATCAATTAATTAGTTTTGCATCTTTGTCTATGTTAAAAATCTTCCGAAATGTATTAGCAAAATCTAAAACACTCTCGAATCTGTTCCTGGCACCACCCAGTTCTAAACAATGAGTGTAAAGATTCTTGCTCACGGAAACAACGGCTTGCCCCTGGCGAGGTTTGAACCCACGCGGGTAACTACTCCGACGCGTTAACCATGCACTCGGCCACGACACCAAAGTGTTCTTTTTATTATTACTTATTTAATTAAAAATACAATCTTCAACCGAATAAGCAAGATAATGTTTATGTCGAGACGTTTTGTCGTTGTGACGTATTGGCAAGGTGCTGCGGGGTGGTGGGTTGCTATTTTAAAACGACACTACAGAGCTCAGCCATTATAACTTTCGACTTATATAAAAGTATTTATTTCATTTACAAATATCATATTACAGACAAGATTTTTAATAAATTGTTTATATATCTGCATTTCAATACATTCACTGTTCCAGAACCTCAATCAATAACTACATTGGTATGTTGGTGGTGTTTTTTTCCAGTAGTATTTTCGCGATCGGTGTCTTTTTAATTGCAGACATTAATTTTTATAGATATATAACAGTCATATAAACAATGGCGCTTTAAATAAGTTATTCTTAATTAACAAAACACATAACTGGATATGGATTATGGTACTTTTTGTTGTTGTTGGTTTGCAAAATCAAACGTATGTATCTGAAATATTAACGACGCATAACTCTGTTTGAGAAATGTTAACAGGTAATGAACTCCATCAAACGCCACACAGCTGAACTAAGAAAGGAAAGATTGTCGAAAAAGCGTGCGGGAATTCCTGAAAGAAATCATTTCCATCTAAACGCCCGCTTGAATACAACAGCGTCAAATCTGACGTCGGTATTTTCAGATATGGATAGTGTTATAAATATGGCAAAAATGCGAGGTGCGGGCAGCAGTATGGGCCTTCAAAAAGGTGGGTGGAGAGTGACATCAAAAGCTCCACAAAAACCGTATCAACCAATTTTGAGGGATGTGTACCCCAGAAATGAATACACAATGATGCCGGAATATAATGCTCCGAAGTATTACACGGGTCATTTCATGAAATATGATTACAAAGATGCTCCGAAACAGCCTAGTGGAGAGTATAACGACGGCAGGCCAGTAGTTTTTAAAAAGCAAGATATCGAAAATGTTCAGACTAAGAAAAAATATGGCGGTAATCCTAAAGGACAGAGTTCCGTCCCTTTACATTTATGTAATGACACTAGCTCACTATTATATAGGCGGAGTTTACAACCATCAACACTTGACAAGATTTATCTACCGTCGACAGGTTCCCCAACCCGTGCATCATCTACACTGACTTACCCATACGCTCTTCATAAGCACGTGAAAAACGAGCAAAGCGCTTTACATCCGCTTGTACAAAGAGATCCAATACAAACATGGCTTGATACGAAATACCCATCAGGGGAGAGAAATAATCGATATCTGAGTACAGCCGGAAGTTCGAGCACCGAGCATGGACACAAGAATCGTCTTGATGTTGGCCTTAGGTCAGGGAGGGCGCGAAGTGAACCTGAATGGTTTTCAGAATTCTTTCCACGTCAAAAGGTAGCTGATACTATGAAATTTATGGGATCAGCTAAACAGTCCACCCAGTCTAAAAACAGTAAGGAGTATGACGTTAATTTTAAAGGATAAAATTATTCTTGTGATTTAATGTGTTTTGAATTATAAAAAAAAAGAAAAAAAAAAGAAAAAGACATCAAACTCATGTATCGTAAACGCATATTTATTATTGTCATTGAATCTTATAACTGCTAATGTTTTAATGTTTGTGGTAAAGAGAACATACTAGTACTATATATTTTAAAGGATTATTTCTTCGCGATTGTACTGAATAATTGCAATTTCTTTTCCAATAATTATTTTGAGTTTTAGATATGAAAAAAATGACAAAAAGGTAAGTTTTGTCTATTTTTCTGTTGAAAAAAAAAATGTTGAAAATAATGAAATTTATTACATCACTTCTCAAACCGTTATTCAAAATACCAAAAGTGTTTAGAGGTAATCCGTTTAAATTTGAATATAGTTTCCGAAAATCTATTCCACATTATTTGAACATAATGACATTCCTATTTGTTATGAAACTGAAGAAAATGTTGCAAAACTTATAATTAAGTTTATCCTATATCGAAGACCCTGAAAATTTGACTCTTAAGGCTTTTCTGTATTAAAAAAATGTAACGTAAGGGAAGTAACAATGACCGAAAATTGTCAATATGTATAACCGAGTTATCCTGATGTTACGGTTAATCAATAAAGAAAATACGACCGCTACGTATTAATTAAAATACTTACACATATCTTAAAAATGTTCTGCACATTAGAATTCATTCATATGTACTTTTTTTGCGAAACACTTCAAAAGGCATAATTATGCTATAGTTCTTGTAGGATTTGTGGTGAATATAGACACGACATGAATCGGCTGGATATATTAACATAAGATATCTGTAAACAATGGTCTAGTCTTAATTGTTCTACTGTTAAGTCTATTTTACCCAGTCAAATACAATTAAGAAAAAAATAAATTGATTAACATAAATAACATATCGTAAGTAAACACGCGAGAAACAAAGGCTTAATATATGAAAATGTAATGATAGAATGTTAATTACTCCTTGTAAGCAGGTAATAATTTTAAAAGTATATAATAATGGCTCAGAAATCCATATTTTTTATTCTGTAGAAATGTCAAACTTGTGTTTATAGATGATGTTTTACAACGGAAAAAGTAGCGCTGAACATGCATTTATTTGTCGTAAAAGCTGCAAAGGTTACTCTTTGACGTCCATACAAAATACTTATTCACTATAATTATACAAATTGTCAACAGAACTAAAGATGCAAACGATAATTCATGTTTATAGCAAATTTTGTGTTTTTTTTTTTTGTAAACTGTAACAAGATTCCAAAAATAAACAGTTCAGACACAAAAAATGATAAGGCATAATGGGCCTTTAAATGAAAGACAATAATCTATAAATTTACATTAGATTTTTGTTAAATTACATGTAAAGTCTTTTTAATTGTTTATAAACTACATCACTTAAGAAAACGAGACTTCGCTCTTAAATGGTTGGAATATTATTGATTAGAAAGTGTAAAAATCCCCAAAGCCACTCAGAATGCACTCTCTTCCTCCAACTCCCCACTTAGGGAGGAGAGGAACGTTCATCAATGACACTCGCCAAGTTACCATGAAGGTAACAGCTCGTGCCCGCTTCGCGCTCAGAAGAGAGTGCTATTTCTCGTCCTCGTGGTTTTGGGTCTCGTCAGTTTAACCTGACGTCCTGGCGACACTTACTATAGAAATGATCCCTAAGAGTAAGGTCTTAATCTTAATTACTAACCTATACGATTATATAGCAAAGGGATTACTGATTAACACTGGTTCAATAATTTGTAAATTGAGAAATGAAGATTTGAACGTGTTTTTTAATTGTACAATTCCTATAAAATTATTTTAAATGATATTTTCTTTTTAACGCATTAGACTTCAACTATTTTCTGTAATAGAAAAAGGTTTAAAAATCGTTAAACGCTTTTTATCTTCGATTTTTTGTCAAATAGTAAACTTTTAAATTTATGTGGTAAACTGAGAAAGGAAAGTAACTACCAAAATTCAAGTTTTACAGTGTTTGCAAGTTTTATCTCCCATCTTTGTATTAGTGTACTATGTGACTAGCGTGTTCGTGAATGTTAGATGTAATATTTAATGTTTATATACAGAAACACACCTACTGTTAGATATTTTAAGTCTGTATTTAGTATTATATTAAAATCAAATAACACACAAGTTCTTTAAAAAAAATGTAACATATATTATATATTATATTATATTTTAACGCACTTATATTATACATGTATATAACTTTCTAAACAAAACCAAACTATACCATCAAAGCTGTACTTTTACATTACTAAGAAACATATATGATTACTCAAAGTTTGACGGTCAAATATCAAATTTATAAAAATCCGAAATAATAATACAATTGTTTCATTGAGTCAAGTTCTTACTGGATACCGGAGATGGACAATAGCGGAGATTGATGGAAACAAGAAATGGTCACACGTTTTTATAAGCAACGCGGGAACATAGCTTTCAAAGGGTCGGCACATTTAAATTTCAAGAATGTTTTTAATGTATGTAAAGAATTTTAAATGGTTTTTTACAAATCTACACGGATTGATACAGCTAAATCTCCTATTAATAGGTGTTAAATTACAGAAAACCGCTGTGTGTGTACAGGTAAACTACGTATAATCCTTCGGAACTGCCTCGGCTATTATCTATAATAACCTCGGAAACAATACGGATTGAAAGTAGTTCTACCACGTGGTTTCAGATGTAAACAGAAACAGAGATAATGTAAAACGAATGTATATATTTGACATCTAATGTCTGTTCCGGTACTCTTATGCTTGAAAATATGTCTGACAACAATTTGTAATTTAAATATGCCCACTGATGTTCAATTTTAAACAAATCCGACTAAATGTCAACAGGTTGGTTTTTTGTACTTTCGGTTTCTACAACCATAATAATAAATATATAAATAATGTATTGTTTGCTTTTGTACCTATGAATTCACTTATTTTAGGTGGACTTTTACTACATATATTGGAAATAAACTTGTCAACAACTCCCAGCATTAAATTACTATTTGTTTACATGTTTAGTTTCTTAGCGTAGGTTAGACCGAAATACCGCATCCGTTCTGTGTATTCATACTATTGTGTTCGAGGTCCTTATCCGAAGACTGACGGAAAGGGCCGAGTAGTTGCGACTGTACGTTTAATTTCCGTTGCAGTCTCGTCAATTGTACATCATGATAAAAAAATCCGAATAATCATATAGATTCATTTGCAAACATATTCTCCAGTTTCTATCTATTTCTCTCTTCCATTTTTGTTGTCAGTGTTATTTCAAGCTTAAAATGTTTAAACTGTCACATTTACTCAGATTTTCAAAGTTGCGGTCAGTGGACTGTCAAATAATTTATCTGATCTATTGAGGCAGCACCAGATTCAGTTGAATTTATTTCTTGTTATTATGTCTAAAATTAAGTTTGACGGACAACTTTTTAAATTATAATATAATGGACATATACCTTATTTTTTCACCACAGATTTAATAATTATATCTGCTACATTAATGTCAAGATTACAATTTTGTTGACAGTAGAACTGCATTTGTACTTTCAATCCCTCTCGTTTCCCAGATGATCACTGGTTACTGGCAAGGTGTTTCGAATGCTGGTAGGTTTGAACACAAAATCGGTTAAGTCAGTAACGAATTGAAATGGCAGTTGTTTTGGATGGTGTTTTAAGATACATAGATCAATAAGAAGGTTTGAATGTTTATTCCCAGAAAAGCACATAGAAAAAGAGGGCTCGGGTATTTAAAAACTGTAAAAAAAACTTACATTGTTAATTGTGGAAATACATTGTACCAAAAATTAACATGATATAAAAAGTATGGTTAAAACAGTTTGTCCAAAATATATACCAATACAAAATTTCTGTAATTTCCAACGATATTTAACACACATTACTGTACTGTAGAGTATTTGTAAATATTGTTGTCGTATTGTTGCTTTCCGTAATATTTACCGATTTGTCTGAAAGGTATCAATATTTACAGTCATCCTATTAGAGGTTGTATTCTGAAATTATAAATACAATAATGGATAAGGTAGACACATACAGAAAATGAATATATAAGTCATTTAAAACTGAATGAAGTAGCTCTAAAGAAAAACTTTACAATAAATAGGAATATTGTAAACATCTTTATTATGTTTCTCGGTTTGGGCGTTGCAAAGATCATTCTTATCATTTAATTGGGATTCTGGTAAACTTTTTCTAATAGGATTGTTGGGTCAATCCTTTTGCCAAATATGTTATACCATTGTATTGTAACTATTGTTTCTTTCTTTTTTTTTTGGCAATAAAGTATTTTTAAATCAATTGGATTGTTACATATTAGCAGTCACTGGTCAACCCTTGTGTCATTTAGTTTTAGTTTGTTGTCCTTTAAGATGCTTAGCCGGTGGTCATTAATCACCTATTATAAGACCTACACGAAACCAATTTCACATGTATCCTTTACTATATCTGATACTTTACTTTTGTTTTCTTTTCTTATGTTGAAAAAAGCCTTGGCAATATAAAATGTAAAATTTCACAAAGAAAATGAACAAAGAATGTGAAACCTTACTTGTCTTTTTTCTTTACGGCTAATTATAATTTCGATTACGCGGTAATGTTTGGATCAGTGAACTTTGTCTTTTCTTTCATATGTTAAACAAGGGCAAAACATTATATCGTTTAATTAATTCAGTAAAATTCTAACGTCGCACGGACTCGCAGTGGAAGAGAAACTGAATGATCAATATAAAAATACTTACTTGAACATGTCTTCGCATCATTATTTAACATTCCATTTGAACATTTACAAAACGGTTCTCCATTTATGTCTGTGTAACAGATATCCTGGCAACCATTATTATGCCCAAAGCATTTGTTCATCCTGCAATTCTCACTGTCGTCTGCAACCGCAATGATCCCCATTGGCGAATATCTAACATTGTGACGAATGACTGTTATATCGCTGCCGTCATACTTATTTGCTCGCATGACCGCTCTTTTCTGCCAGTCTGTCCAGAACAGATATGTGTCGTACACAGCCAAGCTAAAGGGATGTGACGATTCTAACCGCAAGATTACCTGGAATATTTTATTCTGACCGGCATGACTTTGTTAATGTATCATAAAAGAATAATATAATGAATATTACAGTCGTATTTTACATTCGACAATGTCCAAAGAATCGCTTGCAATTTATATACGTTGTTCAAAGATAAAAGGCAAAAGGCAGAATTGAACATACAACATACCCCGTTTCTTCAATACAGGCATATAACGTTTCAGAAATATTTGATTTTGTTTTTAAACACGATACCATTGTAATGATGGCCATAAGTTTTTTGTTTGGTTTTACGTTGCACCAACACAATAGCGGTCATATGACAAGTCTTCGAGCATTATTTGAAGAGGAATACCTCAGGTACCCCTTCTTGTATTACTAGTATTTTAGACACATAATTATGGACAACTGAGTTGAACCACCGATGTTCCGAATAGCTCCCTCACATGCAAGAATCAAAAGTCACTGTCGGGATTCGAACCTTCAACGGTACGGGGCAAATGGTTTGAGGTATCTAAATATAAACTAAAGAGTACACTATAATAACGATTCCACTACCAGAGATATGTTTATATACGAATGAAAACTATTTAAGGTATTAGCTCTATTCCAAAGGTATTTTCAAAGTGCAAATTCGTGCTTGAAAAATTGCACGGAGCAGCGCATGAAGTCTGTAAAGTCGCCATATGAATCGCACAAGTGACTAGAAATACAGAATAAGAACACTGTTTCATTCACATATAAATGTACAAATGTTTGTTAAGTAAATTAAAAAACGCACAACTCTGTTTAAACCATCCATGTCACATCTCTCAATAGTGTCCGTCCCTGCGTCCGTCCAGTATAGATTCTTCGATAAATGATCAATAACAATGCCATTCGGGTACTTAATGTCCGTGGTGACAATATCTTGAACATCTCTTCCCGTGATATCTGAACGCTGAATGCTGGCGTTGTCCTCTCTCCAGTTTGTCCAGTAAATCATCCTCGAATCAAAAGTCAAGACAGTATGTTTAATATGTCTTGGATAATTAAATCAAATAAAGAAATTATACTCCTCATTCATCAGGATATTCATCTGATTATACGGTGTTGAAGCTTTGGAGATTCACCAAAATGTCTGAATGTAAGTAGGGTGAACCAATGGACGGAAAATACCGGAGAACCACGAAATATTCCCTATTTTGCACCAGAAGCTTTTAGAAAATTATAATGAAATATGTATTTTTAAATCTTTGAAATTATAATTAATATTTATGTATTTAGAACGAAAAGGATGAAAAGATTGCTTAAATTTCTTGGTACATGTGTGTATATACAACTCCATTTTTAAATTCTTTATGGAATGTGACCTTAATACAAAATTATGACTACATCTACAAAATTTTAATTTCGCACTGAATTTTCTTTATTCAGCTTTATATCATATTTGACTATTTAAAGAATAGCTCTTACTTCAAGCAAGTATCCACTACTATTCCTCTGGGTCTATCTTCTTTTTCAAGTTGCACGATAATCTCGGGCTCATATGATTTCTTTCTCAACGCGTCATTAACGTTGACCTTGCCGATACACGTGTTTGTATAGCTCGTGAAGTAGATGTCACCATTTGTTCTCTCAAATGATAAGTCTTCAATTAACGCTAAACCTATAAAAATCATAACTGTTTATCAGAAATTTGACAAAAAGCAATATAAAATAAGTACTGAAATAAACTTGATAATCATTAAAGCAGCACGCTAACTTTCAGGAAAATTTTGAAATTTGAATGTATAATATTGTAAAATAACCAAAAGGAAGCAATTTACACATTATCAATGGCACTTAAAACACACGTAAATTACCAAAAATATGGTCATAATATGCATAAGTGCCCTTATTGCGTTAGTAACGCTGTAAATACTGAGAATCCAGTCATTACCCGCACATAACATGTAAAATATAATTTGAATCTTGAATCATTACACTTTTCTTAAAATCGTAGTACATATTTCTCAAGACTGCTTTTATTGAAATATTTTGACTTTTCTGGAGGCATGCAGCTTTAGATAACTAACGACAGCTAACGAAACTTTAGAAAATGCTGATATATAATATATGTAAAAATATAGATAAATAGAACCCTAAAGAACGACAAAACGGCAAAATTGAAAATGCCGCAGGCTCTGTTTGATTTAGCTTGTTCATGGACAGTACTGAAAAGTGCAAGCTACTGTCCATGTCCCCTAGTACCGCCTTGAACAGTATTCAACATTTAAACATGTAATGATGAAATTTTAAATTTAGAAACATCGGCAGATGTATACATACGGCGGTGATCATGGAAGATTACTATTTTTATTATTTATCTAAATGGTACCAAAGTTATTCAAAATAACACATAAGGCGAATGTATTTCTGCTGTTTCAGGACTTCGGTCACAGTCATTGCAAAGCAAACAAAGCCATAATTAGACTTAAACATAGGTTATTACACTACTAATACATCAAGTAATAATAAATCAAGTACCACAGTATAAGTTCGTTCTAAATGTAGCTTGCAGCTAATTTATGCCGTGCACTTATTATTTCGTATGGTGGAACGACAGGCAAAAGGTTGGGAAAAGAAAACATTGGCCATTGTCCATCAGTCATTGACCTCAGATCGCGAAAAGATTTCCAGATATTAGTTATTCTAAGCTTTTTACGAAAAAAAAAATACCTTCGGCAATTTTGAAGATTTTTGTACCATCAAAAGACACTGCCATAACTGTGTTCGAGTCTGGTTCTATATTCGAATAGAATATGCGTTGATTCCTGTAGTCGAACGTAAGTCCAACGATCCTTCGCATGTAGGTGTCATTTTTTATTGTAAACAGAACAGGGTCTTCATCACTCGCAGCAAACATATCTATACCTTCCAGATGAGAGGAGGTGCTGAACAAGAGGAATTCTGTAATATATCTTGACTGTGTGATTTATCAGACATTTTATAAAAATCCTTATACATTTTAAAGCTATGCTGGACGATTTGCGTAAATTTTGAAAGTGCTTTCCTGGAGGATCTGTTTAATTAGGTTCCAATTAGAATTATTTAGTAAGAGAAAGAGCATCGAAACACGAACGAGGCTATCTGATTTGTACAAGGGGGGCGTAGCCCCCGATTATTAATCAGATTGCCAAGTGTTTTGACGTTCTTTCTCTTTTGTATCATAGTAACATAAAACACTTCCTTTTCAGAATTAACCGGAGAATACAATAACGAGATTAAATATATATTTCTGTCGCTTTCCTTCTGCCGTCACATAGTACCAAAGAGCATATGGCATGCTCTGTGGTAATAACTGCATCGTTAAGCACGTGCATGTTATTACTAACCGCTATTTTCACAAGCCAAATCTGAACAAGAAAGAACAAACTGCATCGATAAACGGTTCGCCTTCTAACAATCAGATTAGCTTCATGTTTCAGATCTCTTTCTATTACTTATTCATAAATCATATGATATAATATCTAGTCTGTATCCTGGCCCAAAGCATGTTAAAGCATTTAGCATTTCGCCAAATCTGGAATTAATTATTGCAAAGGATCAAACCCCAACCTTTTAAGATTTATATATAACATAACTAATTGATGACCTGGCATTACTTGTTCTTCAATCGTTCGAACTAGATTTTTTTTTTGCAAAATGCACAATAAGCAGTGATTTGGCAAAGGAAACTTCTTTTGGTATTTGTAATTTTCTGTTAAGTGGCAGTAATAATAGTAATTCGTACTAGGTGCTGATTGTGCCGGTGTCTTGAACTCATCTGACGGGACGCTTTGAGGGCTCGCTCCGTATGTATTAAACGCAATAACGCGCAGCCTATATTTGGTTTCCGGTTTCAAATTCCTCAAGTTCAGATCTACCCAGGTGTCTGTACCAATTTTCTTGACAGTTGTCCATTGACAGGAATCTGTTGAATACAAAAATATACATGCTATAAGTACGAATATGAATATGAATAGTGCTACAAATGTATTAATTTCAGTAATAAATTACTTTACTATAGATACTAACAAAATTGTCAAATTATGCTTCAAGCGTAGAGTCAGGCCTTCATGCATATCTTTGCAAGGTGATCAGATATTTAAAGCTGTATCTAAGCCAAAACATTTCAAGAAAACCAAACTGGAGACAAATATGCTAATACTTAAAGATTCGAATAATAAGTAACATGTTATTTGCGAATAATGACTGATTTTGCTGTATTTATCACCATATTTCTACTGCACCACTAACCCATTTTGGGCTATCTTTTCATTTTTTTTCGTAATTTACATGGATTGTAAGTGCCGATGGCAATGTGTAAATTACTTTCTTTGTTCACTTCTCAATATTTTAGTTTTAAATGACTTTTCAAAATGTTCATGAAAGTTAGTATGAACCTGGAGGCATGTTGCTTTGACTGTTTTGAAATATTTAGTTTATTTTTTTATTGCTCATTATAGACTTATCCAACTTCCAAGTACACCATGTCCCTTTTGGACGCGAATTCCTATTTAAGATATTCGGTCAGATACAAGTACATGTATTAAAACATCGCACTAACACGCTTCCTGTGCTTGAATTTCATGTCTAGTTATTGACAGTTGACCTTTAGAACCAGATCTCCATTCCAGAATAGTCTACGTCTTTTTTCATCCATGTTGAACGTCAAATGATGCGGGGCTTCAGGCGACCCTTGAACAAATGATAATTAAATGATTCCAAAAAAATGGTCAGTTAGTCAGAACAAGACAATCAACTTAAAGGAACTCCAAAGAGGTTTAAAAGTCTAAAATATAAAATATGAATTTCTTACATAGATCAGCTGGGACACTTAAAACAGAACGATATGCTAAAATTAATTTAAAAACATACTCAGAAATAAACTGATAATCGTATTTTTGCGCTATTCTAAGCCCAGATTAAGTAAAAAGCGTTGCAACGCTTTTCATTTTTTTTTTATCTATTTCACACTTAGAATGATTATTTTGAAAGAACGGAGAGAGAGAATGATCTGAAATTTTGCACACAAGTTATTGCTCGAAACCTTTATCAAATGGAACATAAATCTCAAAACATTATTTTCATTCCCGTCATGTAAAAACCTCAGTTGAGTCCCTTTAACGATAAAAAGTCAACAATAGCCTTTTTATATTTAAATTTTGAGAACTTTATATTAGAACATATATGTAATATATAAACCAAATAACTACATATGAATAGCAGTTTTTATAGTCACAAAAAGTATGGCATCAAGTAAGGTCAATAAAAAAGAGTAACTGGAAATGCGCAAGGAAAATATTGCTCCGGCATTGTATAAAATTTACCTGGTTGTGGCCCTAGGATTAAAGTCTTCACTATCCCCTGTCCCTGGCCAATGGAATTTGTTGCTGATACACTAAATACGAAGGTGGCATTCTCACGTAAATTTTTGATATTTTTCATATATGAGTCACCTGGTACTTCTAGGTTTGTCACGTGACTTTCACCTTTCAAGTACGAATATTCGTTATTATAATATAATCATATCATTTTATACCATTTATTTTATTGTTATAATAAGAAATACAATTCATTGTGTTTCGCGAATCTAACCAAAACATTGTACTTTTTATTCGCTTATTTAGAAATGCTGAACAGGAAAACATTTTATTTGTCTACATTTTGTTTGTTTGCCCGCATGAACAACTGGTTCAAAATACTTCAGCAAAGGTCAAGAAGATTGGTAGTTTTGTGAAACATTAAAAACTATTTGGAAATAATCATCATCATCATTTTAATCATTCATCATCATCATCATCATCATCATCATCATCATCATCATCATCATCATCATCATCATCATCATCATCATCATCATCATCATCATCATCATCATCATCACAATCATCATCATCATCATCATCATCATCATCATCATCATCATCATCATCATCATCATCATCACAATCATCATCATCATCATCATCATCATCATCATCATCATCATCATCATCATCATCATCATCATCATCATCATCATCATCATCATCATCATCATCATCATCATCATCATCATCATCATCATCATCATCATCATCACAATCATCATCATCATCATCATCATCATCATCATCATCACAATCATCATCCTCATCATCATCATCATTATCATCATCATCACCACCACAATCATCACACTCCTCCTCATCATCATTATCATCAGCAGCAGCAGCAGCAGCACTACTCCTGACTTTATCATCAGTACGTACGTGCAGAATTTTGTTCTTGATAGGTCAGTTTGTATTTGATGATTATGCCGTTAGGTTGTAAAGTAGGCTCCCACTGCATGTCCAGTGATGTATATGTCACATTCCGAAATGTTAGTGAAACAGGTTTTCCTGGTACTGAAATTTTAATCATAAAGGTTATATGTCCATGATATTGTTTTAAATGACTTGGGTTGAATAAGTTTAGAGAGAGCTGTAGAGGAATATTAAGCCTATGAAGGCTCTGTAGTATAAAGATATTTGATAGGTTATATGGCCTGATCGATAATCTGTATATAGTAAATGACCGTGCTTATTTCAGCACACAACGCGTATAAGTTATGAATAAATGTAGAGGAATGGGCAATAACTTAAGCAATTATAAGATAACACTACAAAATTGTATCATCCCTTACGTGCCTTGCATTGTTTAGTATATACAATTTTATTTTAGTTCGATTGTGTCTGAAGGTATAAGCTTATTGAAACTCTCTCGAATCCGTTCCTGAAATTAACCAGTACTAAGCACTAAGCAATGAGTATAAAGATTCTTGATCATGGAAAACAACGGTTAGCAATCTGACGATTTTGACGTCAGCCGACGCGCCCATTAGAACGAATCCAATGGGGGACGAATTCTGACCTTAAGTCGTCATGATAACGACTCGATCGGTATATCTTTTTAATTATATCTAATGGAACTGAAAAACGTCTCTGTTAGCTTACGGAATTAATAAAGCAAAATCAATGCTACAGTGGAGTGCGTGTATATAGAGCAATAATGGTATAAATCTGTAGTCAAACCATGTGTTTAAATGTAACGTATATACCTTCTTCTTCAAGAGACAATTCTTGTTCTAATAACAAAACTATTTCACTTACCGTCCTCTAAAGTTGTCTCAAATATGACATCGCTATTTGGTCCCTCGCCTGCACGGTTTATTGCTTGAATCCTTATAGAATACTCAGTGTAAATGTCAAGGTTAACAATGTCTACAGTAAGGTCCTCTGTGGTAACCTGATTGGCCGAACTTTCAGGGTCATATCTTCTCCAATACGAAATCTGCAATGAAGAATAGATATAAAAATGAATTCATGATATTTTCTCTGCCCTTTTGTTGTCAAAATGATAATTTAATATGATAGCCACAGAGATAAAAAAAACTGTAATAAAAACGTGCAGAAATTCATACAGACATATGATGTTTTGAAAAAAATTACAGATTTATACCCGATACTCCGAGAGATCTCCGTTCTGTGATTCCTGTGATGGCGGCAGCCATGTCACATGTATGTCTGTTGGCGACACAGCTGTGGTTTCAATATTCACCGGAGCAGCCGATGGTGCTATAATTGTATGGGAATAAATGTGTTAAGTAATCTAAATTACTATTGAAAGTTTAAGATAAATACTTACGTTAAATAAAAACTTGATTATATGTCATTGCATTGTGTCAAAGGCAGTTTCCGATAGCACTTTTATAACATTATGAGAGTTTTAAATTGTAATATTTTCATAATTAATTATCTTTGGTTTCCTTTCGTTAAAGCAATTTTCCATTGCATAAGCATGGAGATTATTTGAAACTCTTTTGAAGAAAATTGTGTTAATACAATATGATGAAAAAAGGTCTGATGTTATAAAGAAATTCTTCAAGCTCAACTAAGAACTCAGGTATTTGATTAGTCAAAACTGCAACTGAATGTTCATTTACAAATAAAAATCCTGAAATCTTAGGATTTGAAATAGAAGTCAGAAAAAAATCTTATAATCTGAGGGCAAGCTTGTGATGCGAGTGGGTAATTGAAAACACAACCTATATGAGCCGCGTCACGACAAAACCAACATAGTGCGTTTGCGACCAGCATGGATCCAGACCAGCCTGCGCATCTGCGCAGTCTGATCAGGATCCATGCTGTTCGCTTACCAACTCTATAACAAGTAGAGAAACCGATAGCGAACAGTATGGATACTGATCAGACTGCGCGGATGCGCAGGCTGGTCTGGATCCATGCTGGTCGCAAACGCACTATGTTGGTTTTGTCGTGACATAGCCCATATGCTTTTAAAGAATAATAAACATTTAAAGATTTTACAGTCAAATATAATCTTTATATATATAATCTGACATAAAATCAACACAAGTTACACATACCTGCTTCTCCAACAAAAACAGTAATTATTTCACTAGCAGGTCCAGATTCGATTGCGTTAAATGCCTTTACTTTGAACACATAGTAAACAAATTTTGTAAGATTGTGTATATTTTCCTCATGGTTGTCTTTAGAAACTCTTAGTTCGACATAATCGTTGTCTTCTAGTGCTTTATACATCAACACATACCCAAGCAATTCTCCATTCAAGGTTCTAGACCTGGGTTGCTAAATTAAAGTACTAGTTTTAGATTACAAAAATTGATATACTTTTCTTAATCTTGAAATTGAAAACTTGTGTGAAGAAAAAAGTGCTAAAATGACACTTGTTCGTTTTGAAAGAGAAAAGCTATCGAATACTGAAGAGAAAATGTTTTCAGTGGCTTAATCTTAAAATGAGTTTTACGAAAAGAAGAAAAAGATAAATACAAGTTATAATTTTAAAATAATTAAATACTTTAAGGGAAATATCACAAAGCATTTATTAAATGTGTCAGTCGGCTAGTTTTATAATAAAAAGGACAACTTGCTAGAAGTTCACTTGTAGAAAACAGAATTTACCTCCCAACTGACTTTCACCGATGTGCTCGTGAGCCGTTCCACAGAAACATATTGTGGAGCTCCCTCTGGATCTATAAATAGTAACAACAAATTTTCATAAAGATAAGTTCTTTCTTTTATTTTTCGTTTCTGTTTTTTTTGCCTGTTTGGTGAGAATTTAAGATTTACTGTTAAAATAACTTTTGTCTTTATATAAAATCAGAAATTTAACCAAATTTATTGTGAATACATATTCAATAAAAATAATAATAATAATAAAGAAATAACAATAAATGAAATGTATTACGACGACGACGACAACAATAACAACAACAACAACAAATGAGGAGAAGAGAAGAAAAAAAAAAATAACATCAAATTTATAATACATCTTCGTTAAAAATAACAAAGAAGCCAACCAACGACACATGACAGATAATGGTGATAAAAGCTGAACTTTTCTAATTAAAAAACATGAAAACCAACACAACTTACAATCTTCTTGTGTAAACACAAACATAGATTCTTCACTAAATGGACTGGTTCCAATGTCATTAGATGCAGCAATTCTGAACGCATACATTGTATCGGGACGCAGTCTGAAAGTCATAATAAATCATTCACATTTTTGACACAAAATCGCTATAAATAATTCCATAAAATAGTAAATTAAAGATTTTTAAAAAAAAAACGGAGTGATGATATATAGAGAATATTACGCTTGTGTCTGATATTACAAAATTTATCAAACAAGGCTAAGAAAAAAAGAACGGTGAGGCTAAACCGAACCCTTCATTTTTTTCGTGCCGAGCCTGAAAATTTTTATAATATCAGACACTTGCTTGGTTATTTTATTTATCAGGTGTAGCGCCGGTATATGTCCAAACGTCGAAAAATGTCCAAACGACGATAAATGTCCAAAAATTGACGATAAATGTCTCAATCGCCGATAAATGTCCAAAACTCCTTTAACGATAAATATCCAAAAATTAACGAAAAATGTCGCAACAAATTAGGTGCTCATAAATGTCCAAATCGGTTAACGATAAATGTCTCAACTTTTCATGTAAATTGCACTTATTTCTATGATCAACAGTAATGCATCAGCCAATTATAAAGGTTTCCATAGATATTAAAAGTACCGATTTAAGTAGCGTTCTCACCAGCATCCCGGCAAAGCCCAGGACCACCCCAGACGATCCGGGATGAAAATATTGTTGCAGTCTTAATAACCCCGGTAGCACTACGGCGATACCCAATTTCCATACTTATAACAACCAGGATAAACTCCGGGCCATCCATGTAGAGTCCAGTTGAAACTACGGATAATGCAGATAGTAAGTGGACGACGGATGACCTAACACGATATTCAAACGCTGTAAAGTCTTCGATCAAAGAGATCATAAAAGCTTAGATCCATGCTAGCACAGCCCCGGATGATGTCGGCAGAGTCCCGTATGATCCCGGCAGAGCCCGGTACGGTCAGATAGAGTGCCGACAATCACCGGTAGAGCCCCGGCAGAGCCCTTGATCATCCCGGACGTTGCCGACAGAGTTACGGACGTACCCCGGTCGTTCCTGGATCACCCGACCGACCACCGGGACTCTAGCGGGATGCTTGTGAGATTGTTAAAAAAGTTTAAAAAATGTATTTGAAAATAAGTTGATTGTTGGATACAGTCTATCTCCCTTACTATTAAAAGGGGGAAAAATAAGTTAAACCGAGGTGCATTGTACTGGTACTTTACACCGGGCACTTAAAAGAACCAGGGTCGCCTCTGGAACGGGGCGTCTTCTGTACCATGCACTATCCCCCGAAAAATAATATACTAACAATCTTCAGGACGTTGGTCATATGGGCAACCGGTACCAACGATAAAAAAAGTCAAATAAAATAAGTTATTATGCCCCCCTTCGAAGAAGTGGGGGTATATTGCTTTGCCCATGTCGGTCGGTCGGTCGGTCGGTCCGTAGACCATGCCATTTCCGCTCAATAACTAGACAATGCTTTGGCTGATTGTCCTCATATTTGGTATGACTAGTATAGATGACTCTATTGATTTTGGGGTCAGTAGGTCAAAGGTAAAGGTCACAGTGACCTCACCATGAAAAGCTTGTTTTTAGAAGATATTTTGTGTGTAACATTGTCTCATTGACAACTACAGGGTTTACTCATTTCATGGACCCATGGGTCATATTGGTTCTGCCCCATGGCAATGATATACATGTATTCCATAACAAATTTACTATGCATTTTTATACACATTTAAAAATCTAATGTTATAATATTAAATTGGCTGTGTTTAGAGGGGCATACATGTTTTACAAACATATCTTGTTAACATCTGCATTGCGCTACTCTACACTTATAGCTATATTCAGTGTCGTCACTCGAACTCAACCTCCACTCAAACTCGAGGAAGGCTTCTTTAAGGACGAATTGAGGACGCCTTGGTCAAGGTGAACTCAAGTGTAGAATTGGTATTCATATTTGAAAGTCTTCCTCGACTTACCCGAGGAAGGTTTGAGTAGCAAATCACCCGTAAAATCACTGTTATAGGTGGTCTGTTCAATAAAATATACAATAATTACATAATTCATTATGTATATCAATTGAATTTCAAGATAAGTATTGATTTGAAAGTATCATAAATATGAATTTGGTACAGACATCATTTGTACATGTACTTTTGAAAATGATTTGCAGAATAAAACGTTTGAGCAAGTGGTCTGTGTACAATAATAATTCATCTATATTTAAATTATATTCTTGCTTCTACCATCAAATTGCTGAAGTCTATCGACAGAATTAATTTATTTTACGTTTTTTTGAAAATGTATTAATGTATTGAGTTATTTTCACGACTAAAGCGCAGTGAACACTAATATAACTTGAAAATGTGAAACATTTTGGACAGAAAAAGAGGTATGCTTATTTCTACCATATTCATTTATTCAGTTGATGCACATAAACTAATAATTTTCTAAACAGTTGATGAATTTGTCTTTACGTACAAAAATGGTTGTTACTATAAGATTGGTACTTTTGAATATTCATAGAATTGTGTCTTGAAATCTCTTCTGATGATGCTTCAACGTCAACGACACTGGGATGCACAGGGATACATTTCACCTGATATAATGCAGGATGTGCCGAATGTTGTAAGCGTGAGACGACTTTTGCTGAATTTTGGTCGGTTCAGTGGCCTAATATTAGAAATCCGCAAAATTATAAGAGAATCTAGATGGGCCAATGCTTGATTGCACCTTCGGTTATGTACTGATGCCCTTTGTTGGTACGAGATTGCAGATATATGGTACAAAAGACCGTAAGAAATAGCATCAGTACATTACCGAAGTTGCAACCAAGACATAACCAAGTGTAAACCAGTTAATATATGTGTAAAAACAGTTTGAAGATGAAAATATTCATTGACAAATTGTGATAATTTCAAAATAACGTTTGTCGAATGGAGAAGAAATGTTAAAAGTTTTTGTCAACAGATTAAAATAAATATTACACAGTATTCGAATAGTAACATTATAATTGCTATATGATGGTGTCATTTAAACATTTATATTATTATACCTATATATAATATATCCTTCAATGTAAAACTCCCATGTGGGCTACAATGTGTTCTGATCGAATATCACCCTCCTAGAATATATTCCCCGGGGAATATGTCTTATATCACCTTTGAGCACAAAACTCTTACATAACTCATTCATAAAGCGATAATGCCTTAGTACCCAGTTAGCATAATATTATTTATTTCCTAGTCTGTCTGTCTGTCTGTCTGTCTGTTTCTTGTTTTTATCTATATACAATGTACATTATACTATTTTTGTGTATATCGAACATTTACAGATCAAAATCGCTATAACTGTGAAGTGATGATCTGTATTTTCTTTCAGGCAAAGACTGCTGACCTAAGAGTTTTTTTCCGGTATAATAAAATAAATTACACATGGCTGTCGGGGTGATAGAGGATATTGCCAACCCTTGAACTGGCATATTACCCTCGGCTGCGCCTCGATGTAATATACCAGTTCTCGTGTTGACAATATCCTCTATCACCCCGACAGTCATGTGTTATTTATATATTATTATACCTCAATATATCCTTCAATGTAAAACTCCCATAGGCCTACAATGTGTTCTGATCGAATATCACCCTCCTAGAATATATTCCCCGGGGAATATTTCTTATATCACCCTGGGGTACATAACTCTTACATAACTCTGTATTGATAAAAACGATAATGCTTTAGTAACCAGTTAGCATAATGCAAAATGACAGCCATGTGTTATTTATATAATATTGTTAAGTTAATATTTGACATATAAGTAATTTATAAATGCACATGTTTGTATCCAACCAGCACAGCAAGAAAACATACTATTACGTCAAGTGTCTATTACGGTGGCACAGATGTGACACATGGGTGTCTTTATTTATCTTGTTCACACGAGATATTATCTTGTTCCCACGAGATATTATCTTGTTCCCACGAAATAATTATTTTGTTCCCACAAGATAATATCTTGTTCCCACGAAATAATTATCATGTTCCCACGACATAATTATAGCCAATCAGAAGCT
Source organism: Ruditapes philippinarum (assembly GCF_026571515.1). Classification (NCBI taxonomy): domain Eukaryota; kingdom Metazoa; phylum Mollusca; class Bivalvia; order Venerida; family Veneridae; genus Ruditapes; species Ruditapes philippinarum. The sequence goes on from NW_026858091.1 coordinate 31,752, forward strand.
GTAAAATGGTAATATAGCAGTTACTTCCCCTTATTTAGTTGAACATTTACTTGATTATATATACATTATATTCATGTATAACCATGTAGGTTGATCTTGAAAGTGCCACACTGTAGGGACATACAAAACATTAACTACCAATTACTGGTGTTTAATAGTGCATACCCTCATCTGGTGACGCATTTGCGTGCAAACTGATCTGGGTCGACACTGGAGGGATACGTGTAAGTAGCCTTTCAAAACTCTGTATTTATAAGGCCATGGCCCGGCAGTGGCGTTCAGTCCACCACGCGCGAATGAGTAATAATCAAATACAAATGTCTTAAATCAATGTAGCATGAGAAGGACCGTCTTCGCAGCACTTTTAAAAGAGAAAAGTCACAAAACCCATTTAACACGTGTTGCGTATATGCTTATAACGACCATTGTCGAACCATATCCCCCGACAAGCAAATGCGTCATCCTGTCAAGGTCTGCACTGTTCGCTGTTGAATCAGTAGGTCAGATTTTAACTGTCAAAGCAGTTAACCCCTTGATTAGCTCTCATGGTTTAACAGGTTTTTACTGCTTTGTTTGCCAGATAGAGTTGCATATTTTTCTTAACTTTTGACCACTTGACAGTAAAGGAATATGCAACTCTGTCCACGCCCCTATACCGTTCACAAACTTTCGGGACGGACACTTAGACACTCGGACGGACAATGGCAACGTTATATGGGGCACAAAAATATTGAAGAACACAAACAATGCTAAAACGTATTGCTTCGGTGAGTTAAGAAGGCACATGTCCCCCGCGCCCCATCCGGATCTGCAACTGGCCATGCACAATAATGTATGATACATTTTACGTCGGGGGTAAACCAGAGGGTAAAATCACGGGTTAGTTGGATAGACTGTTACAGTATCCAATACAATAAATTTCAAATAACATATGAAAAGTTGAGACATTTATCGTTAACCGATTTGGACATTTATGAGCACCTAATTTGTTGCGACATTTTTCGTTAATTTTTGGACATTTATCGTTAAAGGAGTTTTGGACATTTATCGGCGATTGAGACATTTATCGTCAATTTTTGGACATTTATCGTCGTTTGGACATTTTTCGACGTTTGGACATATATCGGCGCTACATCATGTTTGCAATTTTAATATGTTTAAATTTCAAATGAAACAAAATTCTTCTAAATGTTATTTTTATTATTGCAAAATATTTACTGGTATGTAATAAACCTTAAAATACAATATTGTGAAATCCATTTTGTTATGTAATCTGGAATCACCTACCCTTTCTTTCCTGTTATCAAATAATGAAACACAAACCCTTTTACTTCATATGTTTCTTGAGGGGATAAGATTGGTTCCAAAACATTGTTCCAAATATCGTCATTCAGGCTTTTGTATTGTACCGTGAAGTTCCGGATAGGAGTATAACGGTCAATAGTCGGATACCAGTATATAGTCACTGATCTGGCTTTCGTCGGCGGATTCTGAACATATGGTCGACCTTGCCGCGGAGGCACATCTACAAAACAATGGTTATATATATGGAATTTACAACAGTGAATCATTTTAAAGAATTTGAATAGACCAAGCCTGAAAAAACATTATCTTTTCATTTGGAAATAAAACTTACTATCAACATTATTAGTGGCTGAAATTATAATTGTCCGATGAAATTGGTCCATTTTTGAAATAAATTCTTTGGTACATTTAGTTTATTCAATCTGCAACAACTTGTCTTTTAATACTATCTTTATATAAATAGTCAAAACATATTTTCAACCGCTAAGTAGGTTAGTGTGATTTAAGTCAGCATTAATTCCATTAGATATGTCGTCAGGCTGCACCGGGCCAGACATATTTAGTGTTGCTGACTAACAAACACTAAACCTATACTTTATTACAGCATTTCTATCGCTGTATTCCAGATTGTTCATATTGCTGAACAATATACGTCGTATTTTTTCATCCATCAATTTTTCTTTTGAAATCTTGGAATCTTACAATTCACTTAGCTTATAAAACCACCTGGAAAGTTATAAAAAGTACAAGTCATATTCTCTGCTTAATATTCTTAAGAATGTAACAAACGATGTTGAGAAAGTTCAGATAATACTCACCTCTATAGATAACATCAGTGAAGATTTGAAGGGACACAGCCTCTCCCCAGCCAACATGACTTTCAGCTGTCAACCGGAAGTCATACAAAGCGCCTCTATAAAGATCACGAGCAGTGAAATTTGTATCTAAGGAACTAATATATGAATTGGTTATATACTCATCATCGCTGTCACTTATTTTATACTCTAGTCTGTATCCTAGAATAAAAGATATGTGTCTTTGTTTTTGACAATTTCTTATCATCAGTTTCTGATGAAATTCAAGAATTGTAGCAATATTTATTTATTTATTAAATTTGCATGACGAATAGATATACATCATTTTAAATTTCAAAAACAAAAACCTTCTGTATCGAGATATTCAAATGGAACATGAAAACTTGAATCATTAAAATATTTTGAGAGGCGGCCAATAGACAGTTTTTCAGTACTGGAAGTGGTATATCAGGTTATCACCAAATTGTGTCTGATTATTTCAAAAAAAAAATACAGTGCGTGTTATTAAAGATTCAAACGCCCGGCGTCATTTCATATATACTCCAACAGCGATTTGTAAATAAAACTTAGAAATGCACAAAGGTATATTTTTTGTTAATTTCATCGGCCATGTAAGCGTTTACTTCATTACCAAAACAGTTTATTTATCTTTTTATATAAACTAAACAACCACTTACCACTCACCACTGTGGGTTCGAATCCCGACAGGGACTAGCTTAGGGAACGTCGGTGGTTCTACTAAAGGTGCCAGTTCGAGCCTAAGGGCATCTTTGGTCTCCCACCACTAGTAAAGCTGGAAAGTCGCCATATGACCCATATTGTGTCGGTGCGACGTAAGACCCAATCAAAATCAAAATATAAACTGAACAGACTACCTTAGACATACCTGTTGGTATTCCTCGAATATCTAGTGGTGGCTGCCACTCAATTGTGACCTCGTAGTATGACACTGCCGGGAACCAAACACTGCTTGGTGGCCCTGGTACTGCGTAATTAAAACATGCAGCCACCATATTAATAATGAAACACTACTTCATTTATTTTCGTATAGAAATATACATTGAACATTTTATGTTGTAAGTTTAAAGGTGGATAACGATTAAGCAAGTGTTAAGAATCTGGAATGGACGGACGGATACCTTGAGGAAGATGAAAACAAAATCAAATGATTGAAAGTAACAGACTTGGGTTTTATAGGTTTTGTTCATGGGAGCTAGTGGAAAGTGCTACATCTTGCACACCCCATAGCACCGGCAAAAAGAATGTTTGAACACTAGCTTTATAATGTGTCAGCAATGTGTTTTAATGTAAATAAGTCTGTTGTAGTGAAATTTACCGTCAGCCATTGTTTTCACAACAATTTCTGGGGTACTCAGCTCTCCATCTCCCATCTTTGTGTAAGCCAACACTCGAACTTCGTATAGTACAAACTTTTGAAGGTTTTCTACAATAACATGGCGGGTGGTTCGACCAGGTGCATCTTTGAACTCGGAACTGATATTTCTTAGTGGTGATTTATACTCAACCTGTAGTTTATTGTAATACATAAGATATTAAACACTTGAACTAAATACTTGAACACATCTTATCTAACACATGTGTAATTAAATACTTATGTTTTTATTCAATAATCAAACTATTTTTATTTCTTTAAACATACACTTATCTTATTAAACCACTATATACTATGACGTTTGTTTTATAATGCAATCGAGGTTGGACTGTATTTATCTATCTTTTCATCATTTAGACATGTATGATTGACTTACATTATGTTTATATTGGAATCACTATACCCAAGGTTAGAATAAAATAAATGTTCTGTTCTATATACGTCAACTTTCTGTGCAATACAGTTTGTAAACGTGGTAGAGCTTTGTGTAAATAAAACTCGTTTTTCACATAAAAATTATTAAGAAATTAACCATCCCAAAATGTGGACGATGTAATTTGACTCGATGAAGAGAAATAGATACTTACACGAAATAACGTAAAAGGAATAATTTCTTAATGAAAATCCGCCCTTATATGTAAAATATAACATTGTCTTGCAGGAGATTATAACAAAATTTACCATACTTTATCTTACACCTTAATATGGAATAAATTTAGAATGATTGGTAATGACATAGAGGGTATTTGTTTAGTTCAGTGTAAGATCGGAATATATTTCACAGAGTGAGCACCAAAAGGTATATAGTATGAACTTTTGATGTTCACAAGGTGAAATATATTTCTATCTTACACTAAACTAAACAAATTTTCTTTTTATTATATGCAAAGAAACGTTTTAAAAAGACATTAAAACCTAATACTGAATGAAAAGCGCGCCAAATAATAATACAACGTGACGTCATTTACGACGTCACGTCATTAAGTTGGTACCCAGTTCTGTGCACGCTGGTATTTCACTGAAACAACGTAAGGGGCTTAAATTCAAAAACAGTGAAATTATCAAAGTGGTAATTTCACTGTTTCAAACAGTGAAATTACCAGTTTTTATATCACTGATATATTTCAATAAACCACCGAAAAGCATGTAATAAATAGAGGATATTTGTTTAGTTCAGTGTAAGATCGGAATATATTTCACCGAGTGAGCACCAAAAGGTATATTTCACGAGTGGCGCAGCCACGAGTGAAATATGAACTTTTGGTGTTCACAAGGTGAAATATATTTCGATCTTACACTAAACTAAGCAAATTTTCTTTTTATTATATGCAAAGAAACGTTTTAAAAAGACATTAAACCTAATACTGAATGAAAAGCGCGCCAAATAATAATACAACGTGACGTCATTTACGACGTCACGTCATTAAGTTGGTACCCAGTTCTGTGCACGCTGGTATTTCACTGAAACAATGTAAGGGGCTTAAATTCAAAAACAGTGAAATTATCAAAGTTTTTATATCACTGATATATTTCAATAAACCACCGAAAAGCATGTAATAAAAGTTTTTAATGCAAACTGATTTTTCTAATATTTTTTTCCCCTTTGATTAAGATATTTTCAATTTGAATAAAACAATTTACCTTAAAGCCTAAAATAATGCCATGTTGATGTAATATTGGCACATCGTCCCAAGATACATTCACGCTAGTTGACGATAATGCTATGGCGTCTACGTTCTCTGGTCCCTTACTCGGTACTGTATGAATAATAACAAGAAACAATATTTATTTTCAAATGATTTTTCCGTGCAAAGTATCAAGCCATTCTTGGGATTGAGCTAAGCCTTAGTTAGAATAGAATGGTAATAGTTTTATTATTACGACCGAAGGTTTTACAAAAAGGAAGACAAAGTTTTTGTTCATCAGCTTGAATATAATTAGACATTTTCTGACAAAATTATACAAATGATTTTCAATACAGTCCATCAAAAACACTTCACTTAGAAATAGATGCAAGTTTTTTCGAAAACCGCCTTTGTGAAAATTATCCTCTTTATAACTTAGTTACATAATAATAAACATCCATAAAATAACATTTGTTTTATTTCATTTAATCATTGCACGAATGTTCTACAAAACGCTATTTTAAAAGTCTAACCTGACTCCATTGTCCAAGCTAATATTTCTGTACTTTTCCTACTATAGCCAACATCATTATACGCTATCATTGTTATTTCATATTGCGTCCATTCTCGTAGACCTGCTATTATAACACCGTCCTCTCTTATATCATAATCTATATCTATGGTCTGCAATAGATAGCTATAATATAATATATGATAAACAAGGCGGCGTTTAACGAACGCAACCCCCATACGACCCAGCAACAAGAACCAGCGGCAAGGAGCCCTGGAGGACCTCAAAAAAATAGGACAGGCCGCAACAAATAATAAGGCTGGCACAATATTTTTTACATTTTATACTATAATTTACAATAGTCCTTTCTGATTCATAATGTCGACTCTTTCTTTTAAGATAGTAGATCTACCATTTGTTTTATATATGTATCAAATATCATACCAAATCACAAAAAAAGTTTTAAGCATATCATGAAAATATAGATGTAGAAACTGTTTACAAATTCTAGAACAATATCGTAATTTTCCAGCAACCTGAACATTTTCAGTGGTATTCTCTCAGCTTGGGAGGGAAAATAAAGTATCCTTTTGGGAAATCCATTTTCCCAAACACTCTCAGACAAAGGCCCGAAAAAAGAAAAGTTCAAAGAAAACAATTGAGTTGGTAAAAGTTTCGAGGAAAAAATATTTTTAAAAAATTTTTTGTTTTTAGGATTTTTAAACCCTAATAAGAATAGACCCCAGGTTTTACTTTCTAATAATTTACATAGCACTAATCTGGTAGCGAGATGGGTAAGGAAGTAAATCAATAGATAGACCTCTCTTCTGACCTTTTATTTGAATAACAAATGATTTCATCTCACACATTGACACGCATTCTTTTGTTGTGGTAAAATTCTTGTAATCGACTTGTCTGATAATTCAAATTGAACCGATTATGGTCATGCTGGGCACATTTCCTTTTTAATCATATTTAATGGCTAATATACATGTATAAATGTAAATATACACAGAAACAACAGCTTTTCGAAATAATAAACTGCTAAAGGGTTGGACCGTAGTGTTTTCAACATTAGCGATAAACCCTCCCCCAACTTTGCATTGTAAACTTAATAATAACGTTTAACTTATTGTCAATGAAAAAACAAAAACAAACCAAGTGCATTTATAAAACACATACTTGCTCTAGAAAGTCTTAATTTACCTTCCATGTTATTCGTAGGGCTGTGGCATTGAGTGCTCTAACAGTAATGTCTCCTGGCGGGTTTTCTGGTACATCTTGTAAGGTCTTGAACGGTCGTGTTGACCCACTAGGAAAACTCTGTCCTGCAGCATTCTCAGCTGTGATACGCAGTTTGTAGTCGGTAAAAGGCTTTAAGTTTTCTACTTTTAAAACTGGTGCTGCTAAACAATCAATCTATAAGGGATAAAAACACACACACTAAAATAAAGCATCTCGGCAAATTGCTTTAAAACTTAATTAAGGAGTTGAGCTTTCAAAATCTTTCACTAAAGAATCAATGCATGCCATAAAAATATATGTTAGGCTTTTATTTTTCATGACTCAATCAAACCGAGTCTGCAATTTTCATATAACTCTTTTGTTTTCATTGCTTCCGAGGGATCACCCCTTTTCAAGATTTGTCTTACTACACAAGAGCTGTTGTTCTGACGTTTAATATTTCGAGTTCATTGTGAAAATTGTATTCCAGCGTGGCCCGAATCAGCAAAAGCCATAGAATCCACAGCCAATGTTTTCATTCAGCAAATATTCGACTGTACAATGTGTTTTCATCAGGAAATTATATAAACATTGTGTAATACATTACCGTTTGAGTGTATATAGTTTTCCATTCTGCTGACACATTTCCTTCCAGGGCCTCGACATGAAAGGAAGACAAAGGATTACCACCGTCAGATCCTGGTATAAAAAGTAATTCAGCTGATCTTGTATCGACAAGTGATACTGCAAGGCTGGAAGGTGGCAATGGAAACCCTGTAATGAATGGGAATGTAGAACATTATAATCACAAGACCATTGGCCCATAGATGTAATCGCAAGAATGTTGTAAATAAAAGAATAATATTGACACTGTTTCACTGCTTTATTCAATGTTTTGCTTTATAACTTCTTTAGTTAAAACATTTTTTTTTTATTTACGGTCGATTACAACGAGTTGTAGCTTCTCTTTAGAATTACTCAAGAGCAGGCTTCCTGTAACTTACCAGAGTTGATGTTATAAGAGGAACCATGAACGGTAAATCTAGACGACCGATCCCTTTAAGAGCCTCTTTGATATGAAATTAAATAGTAAATAGTTCATTTTCATCTCCATACAGCCATATATTATGACGTACTTGTTGTTCAGTCGCCTTATCAAATCTCATTAAGAAATAGATCTCTACAATTATTATTTGGCAAACAAATGAAGGAAAACAATCGTACCTGGTGGAATCCAGGATTCAACATCAATTGATTGTGACGGACCATTTCCAACACTAGTGGAGGCAAACATTGATACTGTGTATATGGTCATTGATGAAAGGTTGGACAGTGTGTTGGTGTGAGCGCTGGAAGGCAGATAAATCCTTTCCCGTGTTCTATTGTCTTTCTTCCTCCAGTACAATAATGTGTAACCTAAATTTTAATGCCAAATAAAAAGAAGTATAAAAATAAGAAGCCTTTCATAGGTAATAAACGATAAGATATAACGACAATTCATTGAAACAGATGAAAGTAAGTTTACAATGGATGGATTGAAATATTTTCATACAAGGTTTTTCTATAGGCTAAGCACGTCGGTAACTTAACTAAAATATTCAGTATTACCTTATTGAACAGACAAACGAAGTTCTGGCAACCGAAAACGTCTTTGTAGCAATTTATAAAATGCAAATCAATACAATTATACAGTCCAGTGTCTTGTTTTATGACGGGTGTGAGCAGAAAAGGAGATTATTTAATTGTTGCTTCGTGACTTTTCATTCATTTTTAATAAACTGTTAAATCAATAACAATACCGATAATTATGCCATTTCTTTCAATTGGTGGCTTCCAGTTTATTGTCACTGATTCTTCTGTAACTTCACCAATGCCTAACCATTCTATCTGTGAAGGCACTGTAACAATTATGCCAAAACCTTTGTCAATTTTGACAAACATATCCAATTGATTTTTTAACTGTTTTAGAAGTATGTGTATATGAATGATTGAACGATAAATTCTAAACATGTATAGAAAAGAAGTATTTTGCAAAATACAAATATAACGCGGACAACGGACAAATAATTCCTTGTTTTAGGACCACTGACATCTGTTATTTGAATAACATTTCATCACTGATTCGGTTGGTTTAGGCTTTCTATAAGGTTAAGAAGTATACCCAGCTGCCTAAGGACAGTCACGGGTTACACTAATGTGCATTGACATTTTAAAATAAGGAAGCAAATATAGATATAGTATACACTGATATTCTGCAATAAATAGTCTGATATTCAAACAAAGCTGTAAATTAGTCACAAAATATTACATAACAATCAAACTATCTAAGAATATTGTACAACAAACAGAAGCCATCATTCTTGTCTCATCTGAGTACATGTATTTAAATCTTTTAGTTGTTACCGTACCAGCCCCTCAATAAAGCAAGAATTTATGAGGTTCTTTTAAAGTTTAAACAAAAACAAACTATTCGACATACAATCTTCTGCTGTTTTCACTGCTTTTGTGTTAGATTGTGGACCATCTCCTTGACCTGTGTAGCACAACACGGAAATTTCATACACCGTGAATGGCTTCAAACTAAATAAAAAAAAGTTGATAAAATAAACGTTTTGGCATCGCTATTATGAATTAATGACCAATATTTAAGTAACAGTACTTATCATGTCTATAGAATGAACTGAAATCAAAACAATTAAAAAGATAAACAACAAAATAAAAAAATATACATGTATATCATAAAATCTGAAATATCCACTACATACCACAAATCAGGTAGAAACTTAAATCAGGTAGAAACTAAAACATTTCATGCGTACTTGTGAAGAATAGCGTGTTGGGTGCCTATAGGGTTAGACGGATCATGCGGCACAATCATTTCACTTTGCGTAGGTTTTTTGTCTAGTTTCAATGCCAGTACTTTATATCCTAGATTTTTCCCATGGATATACTCCTGGTTAGGAGGGGTCCAGCTGACATTTACAGCTGTTGAATTCAAAACACGAACTCTGAGATCTTTAGGTGAGGCTGTTGGAAGACCTTCTGACGTCGCTACCTTAGTACGTAAAACATGTTTTAATAAGATATACAAGATGCACTAGTATTATACAAATTCAAACCCTTAGTACTTATGTAGCTAAAGTTAATACTTGACTTTAATTGTGTTGTCCTTTCTTAGACGGATCTTGCAATTTACATTACATCTTTTTGTGACTTATTAAAAATGTTCACAAGGAGAAACAATGAAGTTGTGGTTGGAAACTCGGAAAAACTTATACTGGTGCTGAACATTGTTATTTTCTTACAATAAATTTGTACATATATTTATTTATACAACTTATCATAAAATATCACTTATTAATTGAGTAACATAAGCAAAAAGAGAGTAAGACTCATCATAATACTGAGACATATACTGGCATTAAAATTATATGGCTGACCATACATACTAACTTTGATAATAGAGTATACACCGGCACCCTTTCCATTAAATGCAGCTATCTGAATATCATAAGTTTTATAGATCGCTAATCCTTGAAGTTCGTACTGTTGATAAGGATAACTGTTTGATACTGGGACCAACTTCTGCTGAAAAGTACTATCTGGAGAACCAGCAAGTTTGTATTTTATAAAATATCCGAACAGTGGTCCATTCCAACTGTCCTCGTCCGGAGGAATCCATGCTAGTCTGATTGTAGTCTTTGAACTTGCAATACCATAGAAATCCTTCGGCGAACAACTTGGCGCTTTAACAAAAAAAATAGTAATAAAATTATTATACTAATAGTCAAAATGAGACAATGTTTGTGCTTATCAAAATCTATCTAGTATTTTATCATTTTATGTGGGATTACTGGGGTAAAAACAAATAGTTATATGTGTTCAGTATCACTTATTTATCCCTTTGCCATAATAAAATTGACATATACATCTACTCAAAGAAATAATTTATCAAAAAGATAAAGACAAAGACATTTTTTTTTTGAAAACTAGAAAGTAAAATGTTGTTTCTTACGTAATTGTGGTATAGCAAGAGGCGGTATGGGTTGGGGCATACTTGGTGATCCATTTCCTACCTCATTGGAAGCCGTTACTCTGAACTGATAATTTCTGGCTGGTCTAAGATCTGTGATAATAGCTTCCCTGATATCCGGCTGTATGTTGGATTTAAATGTTACCCATCCTTCGACAGTTATAAAAATAAGAGTAAAACAAGTTTGAGTAAACGAAAGGAAAGAAAACAATATAGGAAATAAACAATGTAGATTGTACTTTTATTTTGTATATCATTTGATTTTACACTGTGTCGACAAAATGTGTTTTTTAGTGATTCTTATGTTCTCCATTTTCAGCTGCATTGTAGTTGTTAAAATGAGATATAAATTCAAAAATTATTGTTTAGGTTTACTTACGATTTTAGTAAACATCACTTGTATGTCTTAAGTTATTATTTTGACATGCACTCAAATATATTGTAAACTATATATTTATGAACAACTGCAAAATAACAATATTGTAGAATATTTTACAAAGAATATATATATCTCATTGATACGAGCAAACTATCTAAACCAACCTTTATGTTCGTTGTCATTGGATACCTCCCTGTATTCTATGATAAACCTTGTAATCGGAGAATTGCCGTCAAATCCTTGGACCCATTTAACAAATGCTGCACGCTCATCAAATGGATACAGGGTGGCGATCGAGATAATCGGAGACAATGGAAACTCTGTTTAAAAAGGATTTCCATAAATTACATCATTTAGATTAGTTTAATAATATTTATTTAAGCTCGATTGCAAAACAATTTCTTGCAACCTAAATTATAGTTGTCTGTAAGTCCGCTTCCTTGAACTATCCAGAACTGGCGTCATATGACGAAACAAGGTTGTAGTCGGAGTTAAAGAAACAATGTTTGAAAGGGTTTGCACAGAATAATAATATCTGTCATATTTTGCGGTTCGGATCGGAATATCCGTCCCGAGTTGACCCGCCCATTGGGCGGTAACGAGGCTTGCCGAGTTACCGCCCATGGGCGGGTGACCGAGGGACGGATATTCCGATCCGAACCGCGAACATATGTCAGATATTTTTTCTTGCATATTCTACCATATTCCATTATATTTTAAATTCTTTATCTTTATTTTCGATGAAAATTTATATCATTACAACCGTAACTACTTTCTTACAACAGCGTATGAATTACAACTTCATTCATAACGGTAAAATGACGTCATCCTAACCGTGCCATTGTGCAGCACGCGACTCATCTGGAACCCCCTTGCCAGATGAAATTTCCGGCATGGGTAAAACTCACGGAAACGCCGGTGTGATAAAAATGAAATTGTTCACGTTCTTATACTTTATGGCGTGTTTCTTTACAAGTTTCATTGACCAGTTTTATACAAAGGCCACGAATACATAACCTTATTGAAGATGAGCAAAATATCAATTCATTTCAGAATACTTAATAACTTAGCTGACACAATATACGAATGATACCACTAAAGTGATTTTATTTTCAAAATGAAAATGGATGTAGTAGTTTTTTTATATAAAACGCTTTCGTTTTGTAACTCATTTGATGTGCATGATCCATCTTTAAATTCATTGGAAGCTCGACATTCGTTCGTTTAATGAATTTTGAATGTTTGTCTCACATCTGGCTCTGAGATTGATGCTAAGACGAGCATCGCCCTTTTAATGAATATGAATATTGAAATAAATATCCGTCTTAAGAGTTGACTCGAAATTCAAAGTAAGCTGGATATTGCTAACTTTTAATTACAGAACTGATCTCAAAGTTCAAACCTAATTGGAAACTGAATTTTGATGAACGTTTTCAGTTCAGAGATACATTCTCGGAGTTCGAGAAAACTATATGAAGTATTTTTTGATGATTTAAGATCAGTCATTTACAAAAAACCAAAGAATTTCATTGGCTTAAAAAATAGGCTATATTCTAAATGTTAATTTAACATCATACCAATAACTGTTAGGGACGCGGACCTTTTGTCATTTCCTCCAATTGACGTCACAGTGCACGTGTATTCTCCAATGTCAAAAAATTTAACTCCTTTAATAGTCAATGTTCCATCAACCGATATTGACCGTCTGTAGTCGTTGAAAATTTGATCATCTCGGTTCCATTGTAACTTACGATAGGTCCATTTCCACGTGACTTTGACTTTGGCATATTGAGACACGCCACAGTAAAAGATCGCTGTTGAACCCTTTACAATTCTTTGATCTTCAGGCGGTTTGATTATTTGTGTAACAACTGTAAATATATTTAATTATTACTTAATGCCTTCTATAATTACTAGTTCATTATTATTAATTGATTATATCAGTTATAAATCCCCTCGGCCTCTGGAATCAGTTCCATATGTTATCCCAGATAGCGAGGGGCAACAGTTTCGACTGTTCCACAAATACCCATGAAATAACTATATTATGTTTATTCAAAATACGCAGTACCTTCTACTTAACACCTGAAGGAAATGGTCATTTATCAGCATGTAAAACTTGTAATCCAAGTACATTTACGGGCGATTCGGTATTTTAGTATATGCAATGCTATTAGTCTCAGTGACAACCATCTTCAAAGTATTTTAATTAATCAAAAAAGCCAGGAAGAAATACCCGACGCTTCAAAAGCGTTCAGTTTGCAAACAGATGCAAAAAATATCGACACATTCACTCATATAGAAAATTTAATAAAATTGTATTGAACACCCCCAAAATACGTTCAAGAAATAGTGGAGGCTCTTTGTATGTGAGAATATGATTCAAAAGAACGTTATGACACATTTACTCAACCTTCTAAAATTACTGAATAATAATGACTAAATAAGCGATTTCCCCAATTTTTGGGACTCTCTCTTGCATTCTAAAAAGTCAACGAAACTTTCGTAAACGTGAGATTACCGGAAGAAATAAATAAAGGAGATTAGCATGGACCATGTCTCAATTTTGATTTTCTTATTCTTCTGAAATTGTCTTTATAAAAATAAAATTTAACATTTACAACTTACTTTTACAAGTTTTTCCATCTGTATCCAATATTCCATATGTACACTGACAATATACGTTCCCGTTTGTATCTATGACACACACATCTTGACACTCATGGTTACCCTCTTTGCATTTATCAATGATGCAAGTGTTGCTATCTCTGTGTATCGCGATAATTCCCCTGGGGTTAACAAACAAATTATCCCGAATGCGCGTAAAGTCCGAACCGTCAAATTTGTTGATGCGAATAACAGCATTCATGAGCCAGTCAGTCCAGTAAAGGTACTTGCCCAACACAGCCAGGCCAAAAGATTGTTGACGAACGGATGAAATTATCTAAAGAAGAAATAATAATAACCTATTAAATGTATATATATATCAGACATTTGAAATATTTTTCTTCTGAATATATTTATTACAGAAATATATCTAATAAGAAATACAAGTGCGAATTAGCCAAAGGCAAGTTTTTGTCGATATTTGCTAATAAAAGTTGTTGTTGTATTAATAATGAACCATACACTTTTTTCGAGTCTGTGCCCAACCTATACCAATGAGTATGTTACTAGATATAACAAAAAATATGTTTCCAAATACATTGCATAACAAATAGTATGTTTCAAAATATGATAAAGAGTTTGTTCAAAGAAATAATAAACAAGAACAAGAAGTATATTTAAGGTATATCACAGAATAATCCAAAGTGATGCAAAAGTATGCTGCAAGCAGTGGTTTTTAACAAACAGAATGTTCCAAAATGTAAAAATAAGTGCTCAATATATGTTTAAACCGTGTGATACAAAATATAAAAAGAGAATGTTCCAAGTAAAAGGTAAAATTATGTTCCAAGATAAATGTATGACAAAGGATATGGTACGAGATATAAAAAAGAGTTCATAGAGATAGAAAAGAAAGAGTAAATTTAAATAAAGGGAGTGATCCAAAATACTAAAAAGAGTATGCTACAAGATGTAAAAAGAGTATTTTCAAGATAAAACAAAGATTATGTTGCAAAAATGAACACAATGTATGTACATGTGCCTAGCTATAACCAAAAGTTTGTTCCAAATGTAGCCAGGAGTATGGTGCAAGATATAATCTACTGTTTCAAGATATAGCAAAGAGAATGTTGCAAATTATAAATGTTCCAAAAGTATGACCAAACATAAATCAAAAATATAGCAAAGACTTTCAAAGAAAATGCATAAAGTATGTTGCAAGAAATTGAAAAGTGTACGTTTTTAGACATAACAAAGAGTATGTTCCAAAACATAGCAAAGACTATACTCCAATATATAAGAAAGGGTATCTTTCAAAATTTAGCAAAGGATATTTTTCCACATATTACAAAAAGTATGTCCCAAGATGTAACAAAGAGTAGATTCAAAGAAATATGTCAAAGAAATAAATCATTAAACTTATAACTAAGAAAGAAAATAGAAGAGGTTTACATTTATGTTTAACTTACTTTTCTGTTGGATCCGTCCAGATCACATTTTTCGATCTTGTCTAGAGTTGCATCGGACCAGTACAATATGTTAGTTGTATGGTCAATAGTGAGACCTTGTGGTGATAAAATATCAGTATTGATAACTATTTGTATGTTTTTACCCGTAAGTCTTGCTCGCTGTATACTTGGTCTATATATACTCCAAGTGACCCAGTACATGTACCTGTTATAAACAGATAAAGAATAAAAAAAATTAAAATATATGTGTAAGTGTTTGACATCAGCTCATTTTGGATAAGTAATGCTATGTAAAGCGTTATTTCCGGACGAAAAAATAAACTGCTGAAAACACCTTGTTGGGAGGATGAAAACAACATGACTAAACGTTCACTATAATAAGACCCTTACTGATTCTATGAAGAAGATATTGTTTCCTTATTAGTTTTATTGTTTCAACGACATGATTATGGTACAATCTTTGATAAGTTACCATATGATCACATACTTTACGAAAGCATCATTTTAATTAACAACGTTAACTTAGATTTTAAAAGAACTATTTCATCACCTCTCTTTATAGTTTTACAGTTTTCCATTGTCAGATAAAATTCTCTGACTTACTTTTCGCAATGTTCTATAACTATTGCCCTCGGGCGTTCCTCTTCTGGTTGTTGTATTAGAACTTCCGGTTTAGTGGTGACGTCATTCAATGCGATATTGACATTAATCTTGCTGATACGAGATTCGGTACTACTCGTAAAATAGATGTCTCCGCCAGATCTTTCGTATGCTAAACCATGCACTTGTCCGATATCTAGAGTACAGTATTCATGGTTAAATGTATTAAATAATGGAAATATATGTTGGCTGATTTGTGCCATGTCTTCTTTTGCTCCGCGGGGCGCCAGACGAAATTAGAAAATACGACAAAGTCCCTAATCCTTGGAAAATCGGGCAGTCACTAGTGAGAAAATTAACTATTTGAAAAGCAGAAAAATAAGCCCATGAATACCTTGATTGTTAATTATCTGCCCTTGAAATAAGCAAAATATTCAAATTCAAGGGTAGAAAACTCAAAAAACAAGCTCGATGACTACTGATTGTTTCCCTTATCTTAAATCACGCCCGTTTAACTCACAACGAGTGAAAAATGTCCATCGGTAAAAATGTTGTGAGCAACTTCCGTTCCTCGTTGTGAGCACCCACCTATGACGAGTGACACGATAAACAAGGTGAGTTTTTCATAATTTTTGAAGATTACAGACATTTATGTAAATATATCGGAATGCAGTTAGCTAGCGATGTGTTTTCCGAGTATGCACATGTAAAGATATTGCCTGTTGGTGGACAATTTGATGGAAATACCGTGCGACGCAGTCACTCGGCGTAGCTGGAAAACTGGAGACAACTTCTCTTTGGACCTAATTTAACATTGAAAACGTCGATTCTGGTGACGTTTTGTGCATTCTAACCTCAAACAGATGCCAACAAGTCTTCAGCATAAATTATTATCTGAAAGTCTTCGTAGAAACGAAGATATACTCTTTTTTGCTTTAATCCTCGATGTGAGCACCATAACCTCGTTGTGAGCAAGACAAGCGCAGTGCTTGTCTGGTTTTAATATGTAATTCAAATGGCAAGAATACAATTTTCAATCTACCAAAAGCAATCAAAACGTTTTTGAACAATAGTTTTTCTTTGCAATAGTTCTTCTTTTTCTTTTCTTTTTTTTTTTTTTGAAAATTATTCTTCATATTCACAAGTCATCAGATTAACAGAAGAACTAATCAGTGGAGGTAAATCAGGTATTTTATTTCGTATACTCTAGTGTGGCACGAGTGAACATCACGGGGTGTTTATGAATATTTCAACAATTTCACGATCTGTGTGATACACACATACATGTGTTTATCCTGAGCTGAAGACTGACCAAGTTATGTAAAACAAGAACTATCACGGTAAGTTGACAATGCCCCTGAAGTGGTGCTTTGTCCTTTGATTTATGGACCAGATAGATTATTTGTTTTTGAACAATTAGATCTTCAATGTGAAGGTAATTCAAGGTCAAGGTGAAATAAATATAGGTCAGTTGGAAGGTCTTGTCCAAAGGGGCATTGTGTCCAAATATGAATTAATTCCACTTACTTATAAAGAAGTTATGACCAATGTTAAAGTTTTTGGATGTTCTAGAAAGTCATTCACGGTACAAGGTAAAAAAATTAGATCAGTTTGAAGGTCTTGCCTAAAGGGGTGTTGTTTCAAAATATGAGTAGAATCCGTATACTAATAAGGAAGTTATGACCAATTTTTATGTTTTTGGACAATTTGACCTTCAAGGTGAAGGTCATTCAGGGGTCAAGGTCAAAAGAATATAGGATAGTTGAAAGGCCTTGTCCAAAGATGTGTTGTGCCTAAACATTATGCCAGGACATTATGGCCAATCTTAAATGTTTTTGGACAATTTGACCTTCAAGGTAAAGGCCATTCAGGGGTCAAGGTAAAAAATACAGGTCCGTAGGAAGGTGCTAAGGGATGTTGTGTTCAAATATGAATCAAATCCGTTTACTAATAAGGAAGTTATGGCCAATGTTAAAGTTTTCGGACAGATTGACGGACTGACAGACGGACAGTTTAAAACTAATATGCCTCCCTTTGGAGTATGCACAACGTCTTGCAAAGAAATGCTGTTGTGCAAAAACGTTTTAATTGCTGTGGTAAATTGAAAATTATATTTTCACCATCTGAATTACATATTAAAACCATACACGCACTGCGCTTGTCTTGCTCACAACGAGGTTATGGTGCTCACAACGAGGATTAAAGCAAAAAAGGGTATATCTTCGTTTCTATGAAGACTTTCAGATAATAATTCACGCTGAAGACTTGTGGGCATCTGTTTTAGGTTAGAAAGCACAAAACGTCACCAGAATCGACGTTTTCCATGTTAAATTAGGTCCAAAGAGAAGTTGTCTCCAGTTTTCCAGCTACCCCGAGTGACTGCGTCGCACGGTATTTCCATCACATTGTCCACCAACAGGCAATATCTTTACATGTGCATACTCGGAAAACACATCGCTAGCTAACTGCATTTCGATATTTTTACATAAATGTCTGTAATCTTCAAAAATTATGAAAAACTCACCTTGTTTATCGTGTCACTCGTCAAAGATGGGTGCTCACAACGAGGAACGGAAGTTGCTCACAACATTTTTACCGATGGACATTTTTCACTCGTTGTGAGTTAAACGGGCGTGTTAAATGCAAAGTGTAAAGAAAATCTGTTTCAGACTATAAGTCTTTTAGTATATGAAACTGTATGGTTAAGCTCAACACTTACGCTCAAACAATTGTGGTTATTATACGTATTTGCTTTATTAGTATGTGCTGTAAATTTAATAATTTTGGCACCAGACCCTCTTTCAAATACTACATACTTTAAAAGA
Source organism: Ruditapes philippinarum (assembly GCF_026571515.1). NCBI lineage: Eukaryota > Metazoa > Mollusca > Bivalvia > Venerida > Veneridae > Ruditapes > Ruditapes philippinarum. The sequence goes on from NW_026858091.1 coordinate 50,538, forward strand.
ATACCTTTGACAACCACTTTGATATTAGTTCCATTCAGAAACGTTGACAGGATATTTTGTTTTCGCTCATCGCTGAAGAAAAGCCTCTCGCCCACGTAGTCGAACGCGAGGGCAGCAACAGCTCGTATATATTTGTTATTTGTAATGGTGTATACCGGGGAAACAGGATCTTCTTCGTCAATAACATTTATACTCTCGATTGTTCGGACCTTTGAAAACATGAGAAAGCCATCACTGGGATCTACAATGTAAAAAAAAATATGATGAGCGTTTTTTATAGTACAGCTTATTGTGGTGTATATGCTTATTATACAGTTATTCAATTTTTATTGGATTGGAAAAATATATTTAGTCAAATAAGTTTAGTCAAATATTGTACATGTACTTATTCATGTATATAGTTATTTGCTAATTATGTTACCATATTACACGCAAATGTATATGCATGTGTGCCTACATGTAACAAGCATGCGGTGCGTTTGTGTGAGCATATATGTTACAACCAGATGTGCACATGTGGTTGCATACACGCAAATGTGTCATAAACGTGACAAGTAAATGTATATACGTGCGTGCAAATATTTAGTAGAGTAAGTAAATATGTATGTGTGTTATTTTTCATACACGTGTTAAAGAAGCATGCCTCCATGGCAGATTCATGCTAATTTTCATGAACAGTTTTAAAATGTATTTTTAAAAAGTTAAATATTGTGAAGAGAAAAAGAGAACGAAGAAATTAATTTTCTTATTGCAAACAGCACTTAAAACCCATGTTAATTACCAAAAGGTGGTCAAAATATGCAAAAATAACCCTTACTGTGTTAGTTACGCACAAGAAATAATGTGAAAAAATACTGCAAAATCAGTCATAATCGCACATAACATGGAAATTACTATTGCTATTTTGAAATTTTTTACTTTTCTTACAATCTTAGTATACATCTACTTTTTTCTCAAGTTTGATTTTCTTGAAATAATTGTCTCATCTAGAGGTATGCAGCTTTAAATACATGTAATAATGATGCATGTATGTGACTGAATTAAGTAGCGTGTTCGATCAACATTATGTAGTTTGTTTGTTTGTTTGTTTTTTTGTTTGTTGTTTTTTTTCGGATATTTTCTTCTTCATGTCTTCATGAGAGTACCCAGAAATTTCTGGCATATATAAATAAGATAAGTAAAAGTACACTATTTACTGTAATTGCTTGAGACAAATCTTATCAGCTCCAGACGACCTCTTAGGTCGAGGTCGAGAGTTTACTTGCTGTATTCCATCATTAAAACACATACTTCTATAACTTATTTTTTATATCAGATTAAAACATTTCTAGAACTACTTTTTATCTTGTAAGTAAAAATATTATCTCAGGGAAAAACATCTTATTGATATTTTAACTCAGATTTTGTCAGTTCAGCACAGAAAAATATACCAACGTTTGTTATAAAAAGGTAGATGGTATAATGAAGTAAAGTAAAAGTACATTTTACCTTCTGAGTTGCAGCAGATGTCATAACTTAATATCAGCAGCAATAAAAACCAAACCGAATGACCCATTTCTTAGAAAAAAAAACTCTATCCGATTTAAATCCGTTTAGAATTATCGGTACATATGTAAACACATTTTGCTGGTATATATAAACAATCTGAGAAATAGCTGAATTGTTCGAAATAAACCAGTTCTTTCAATTATCCCAATTGTTAACATTATCTCATTTTCTTGTCAAGATTTCTGGTTTCTATAAATTGCTGTGTAGTTTATTTACTGACGTCTGTAGGAAAGAAAATACAGTAAACACGCTCGAATTAGTCGTTAGCCTTTGTCCATGGGGTCTAGATGTCTACCTCTCAACCTAGGGACCATGGATTCGAACCCTCAACGCGTCGAAGAAGGGGATTCTAAAGGGGTTTAATAAGCTTTCATCAAGCGTTCATCAAAATCGAGCTCAAATAAACACATGTATGTTTAAACTGAACGATCTGCTGAATTAATGAAAAGGGTTTTACGTATTTTTCCTACAAAGATATGAGTTGTTCATTGGGAATGTTAATGATGGCAGTTTACTTTTTTTCTGAATATCATGAAAAACGCCTGCTTATTTTTATGAATTTGAATACAAATTTTCATTTAAGAAAAAAAATGTTGACCTATTAGATATACAAAGTAAATGATTTTACCTAGTCTAAAACACTATGGATCCACAGAAACTACCTATAACATGTCAAGGTATAAAAAAAAACATTTTATTGAATTAAAACGGGGTAATAAAAATCGAAGACTTACTAAGATAAAAACACAGCGGGTGATCTGGGCTGGTTGCTCAAAAATGACGTCTTTTGTATATAATATCAGAACAGAGCACGATATTCATATAGTAAAATAAAAAGGAAAGTGGAATAAATTCAAGTGTAAATTTCTTTTTAGTGCAGATATTATTTACATATCCAAAGGATTTCCGACTCAGTAACATAAATAATTTTATTTATAGAAAAACTATTGTATTTAGTTCAGACTTTCATTGTCATTGTCGGTTACTTTTCTTAGATGATTTGACTGAAATAAACTTTATTGCTCTTTTTGTATGTCAACATGCATAATAATACATCATTTAATTTATAAGTTAACCTGGATATAAAATTAGAAAAGCATTGTCTGATGACCAATTTCTAAAGAATACAAGTAAAAATCAAACGTTTATACGAATAATATCGGTACTGCTTTTGTACGGCAACTACTCGCATGCCAGTAAATATTTGTATAGTTTGGGACTAAGTTACAGCAGGATCAGTTTCTAGACTAACTGGCACTGATGTCATACTTGGTCGTTATCCAAATAGGGCTCCAATATATGTTCGCTCTGGGATGTGATAAGAGGCAACCTTTTCGTTATTCAGAAATATACTTATGACACACAGGGCTAAACCATTACGTACATTCAGAAGATTAAGACTTGTTTATCAGATTCGGGTGGAAAATACGACTTAAAATAAATGATCAAAGATTAGATTTTATATAAAAACAAAAGCAATTCGTTGATTATGAGTTACTCCATTTGATTAGCACTGCTTGCATGATGTACAAGCCACAGGGAAATCTGTCATTATTTTATTAAATCTATATATATAATATAAACAAGGGATACAAGTCGTGGCCTCGCACTACCAGCACGGGTTCGTAAAATGCATTCTCACGTGTAAACTGATTAAAATATCCTCTATTCCATCAAAGTTATTGTAGAAGTTAATATATGAACGAGTCATTACCCAAGTTCAAACACTTCATTAAAACCTGTAACATTGCAGGAAATAGCTAACATTTCAATATTTACATTGGCTGTCAAGTTGTCGTCCATTTTGCAGGTGTGTTTATGTTCCGAGTATTTTCATTGGCTGATGAAAAAAACGCTATTTGTCGCGGCTATATGCCGTTATTATCCGGATTATTATTATTCATTAGCCAATGAAATTGACAGTTACTAACAGAAGTTGGATTTACGCATGGAACATACGGGCAACATCAAAATGGAAGCCGAGGATAGAAATTATCAAAACAAACAATAATTGTTACAATAATTTGTACCAGAAGATAATGATTGCATCATTGATGGTGGTAGATGATTGATTTTTAACCGATTACATGATTAAACTTTCTTATATGAGCATACGTTTGCATTAGATGTCGTTTTACACGTGTAATTTTACAAACCGAAATTTTACGAACGTGTGTAAAAATGAAACATGAAAGGTTATTTTTAATAATATCTTGTCCATGTAACAAAGTGAGTCATTTTTTTTGAAATTATCGATTCTTTCATCAATGTCCAACAATCAAAAGAATAAAAACTGTTGTATACTGCGTTCTATTTACTTTTTCATGAATTGAGCAATTTTGAGTTGTATCCCTTGTTATATTATATACATAGTGGGAAAGGAAAAAAAATGACAGAATCCCCTGTGGTACAAGCAGTCAAGACTTGGATGTAAATACACTTGCAGATTATACATTTTATCCAATATCCCCGAATTCTTCTTAGTTATAAGTACAACTTTATTTTCCCAAATGGTACATTCGCCATTTAAATGGGGTTTTTTCCGGTATATACATGTAGTAAAATATAATTATCAACAAACACGATAAAATTGCTAATGCTTTATTTCTATATAATTATGTCCACAGTAAAGTTTTATTACACGGACAATGCATGCTAATCGGCGTCAACTAATAGAGCAAAAGTCCTCGCAAATTGTTGTCTGACATTTATTTAAGAGATAATATGCGTGTATATGATGATGCTGCATTTGCAGTCTATTGAAACAATAAGCAAGTTAGTGATACAAATGCAAAATATAGGTCCTCTAGATAAAGCGAACTATGTCATATATATGTATACACTTTAACGTGTATGCACTATAGCTTAAAAGCCATGATCTTATATCAGATCTACATCAATCATATGATGTATTACTCCATTTCAATGATGTCATTTCCGGGTGCCATGTTGAATTGATATACATGTACAATGTCCATCTTATTGAAGCTTCACCACAGATCGGATACTGAAAAAAAAAATAAAGTAATAAAGAAAAATATATATGACAGAATGTTATTTTTCTAGTACCATATTTTCTGTAAGATGGGATATAGAAAGCAACTATCAATTTTAAGAAGTAACAACAATTTTAATTTTCAATTAAATGTAAAGCACTAATTAATATATGTTATGCTCTTCAACTATTGGAAGAAATAAAAGAATACACATTTCCAGAATGTAACAACAGTTTTAGTTAAGACATGGTCTCAGTTGAAAATTTCACTTAGAGGCTAAAACTTTTAGTCGGCTTACGTCAACATATTCTAACCATGCGACCAGTGCAGACGAAGTTTACCCGGCACATCAGTGATATCTGACCATGGTTCGATATTCAGTCAATACATACAATATTTTGAAAGTTCCCTAAAAAGTGATTAATGGTTTTGTTTAGAATAGAAGATGGACGAGTACATTTAAACTATGTAGGTTCGAAGGGTTAAGAAATTTCAGTATGAGTAGAGGGGATTCTAACTCGATGTCAATGGTTTTGCAATAAAACATTTGTGTTCATCGGTCATGTATGAATGCGATTTGGGTGTTCCAGGACTATCAAGGAATAAAGTAAGTGTTCATAAAGGAGCTTTCCGAATTTTAACGGAAATTGCAAATTTAACTGTAGATCTATAAATCTAATTTATCCAACATTTTATACATAATAAAATTGTAATTGATATTATGCAAAGCAACGTAATCATGCCGTTACTTTCAAGGATATGTTTTTTTTTTCTGTTTTATGTAAATTAATTGACATTTAATTTTGATGAATTATACAATCTTGTTTTATTTGAATAAAGCAAAAAAAAAATCATGATGGCTTTGACAATTTGATTTTATCTATGACGTTCTTACGCATAAATTTGATAGTAACCCGTTTTATGTTACTTACTGGCATCAATGTCATTTGCGATTTACAATAAAATAGTTTGAAGTATTATATACTTTATGTATTTGCCATGAGGTCTGATCGAGTCTTGCTGCAGTGTGTATAATTTCCCGCTCATCTCGAAATGATGTTTAATTAACTATTTTACCCTCATTAATATGTTTATATTATATATATCATCATTTTTATTAAAAAATAGACCCGAAATGATTATTTTACTGCAATGTTGTAGCATGGGGTTTACATATTCATCTGAAAGATATGAAACTAGTCCCTACCTTTTCCCAGCTCGCATGAGGTCAAATGCCTCATTGACCCCATCAAGTGTAAATGTATGCGAGATAAATTCATCCACCATCAGTTGCTTGTTCATGTACATTGTTACCATCTTTGGTACACTTTCCTTCCCTTTACATCCTGTAAAGATTTGGAACTATTACTGCACTAGCAAAGGTATATAAAGGTAATATAGTGCCAATAACTGTTTTAGAAATGTTTAATATATTCAAGGCAGTAGACCGACCTGGACAATCCTGCCCTACTTCACAACTATATGTTTGTTTGTTTGAGTGGGTGGGTTTAACGGCACAATAACACATGCTGGCCTTAAAAAGGGTTTTTAAATCTTATGTTAGCAATTGAAGTCTTATTCTTTATGAACCACCCTGAAAGTCATTGTCGGATAAACGTAGCGTTCACGGACATCATATTTGCGAGTACAAGATTAAAGATTGACCTATTGAAAGATAAACTGATCGAGTCAGAGACAGTACTTCTTCTATCCAATGGTCAAAAATGGAAACATTGAATAACCTCAAATTATTTGCTGCCCTATGCACCGTTTATATGGACATATAGTTAGAAAACTTCTGCAAAGTCACTGAACATTCAAATGTTTCAATTTTGCAAACTGGCACCGACTCACATTCTGTATTCCTTTAAAACAATCTCAATGTATTCTTATTTATCTTCTCAGTTTTTATAGCTTAATTACAGAACTTGATTAAAAAAAGGGATCACAAAGGGGAACAGCAAAGAGCAAATGAAAGATTGCAGTACATAAGATACCTCCAAAGAAAGTGCCCTTCCAAACTCTGCCGAAGAGGAAAGGAAGTGGCGACACGGCGACCTTCTCACCAACGGCGACCAGTCCTACCACAGTAGCGACGCTAGGTCCGACACGACAGCTGTTGAACGCCGAATTCTAGAATAACAACATTTTATGATAAGCAATAAAGAAGATCACGAATAATGTCATCGTTTGATTGTTTGAAAGGGTTTCAATATAAAAGAATAGATATTGAAAAGAAGGAAAGATCTACAACTATTTGGAACACTTTTCTTTTGAGACTAGTAATAATATTCAACAAAATGTCAAAGTAAAGATTTCACCATTAAATGTATCCTTAACTGATGTTTGAGAAAGATTTATTTATAATTTATTTTATATTTTTATAGCACTGGCATGAAGCAACGTTCACATGGACTGATTTATCTACCGCAGAGCAAAAGTAAAACAAAATGTGAAATTTATTTCAACATTATTCTAAATTAGAAAGCTTAAGATAAACATAAATCACGGAATGAGATAACACCTGATGATTTAAATAAAACATATGTCTTTAATTATATAGCGTTACCATGGTTGCCGTGCTCCCAACACATTCAAATGTATATTCGCATCCTCCATTGGTTAACTCTTTGATAACTTCTTCAATAGGTTTGTTGTAATCTTTTGGATTCACACACTCAGTAGCGCCAAATTTCTTCGCTTAAATAAATAACATTTAAACACTAAATTGGAAGGGATACGAACATTTTACCTTCAAGTTTGAGATTATACAAGAATAATTGAGATATGTTGTCGGGCAAGAAATTCTAAGAATTCGAAAATATCCACGATGTAGGGAGTAAATGATATCGTGTTGAAATGACTGAATGATTGTATCGTGTTAAAATGACTGACTGATGATTGTATCCTGTTAAAATGACTGAATTTGAAATGAATGAATGAATGATTTTATCCTGTTGAAATAGTCGCATGATTATGTCATGTTGAAATGACTAAATCATTATATCCTGTTGAAACGACTGAAAGATTTATCCTGTTGAAATGACTGAATGATTATATCGTGCTGAAATGACTGAATGATTATATCCTGTTGGAATAACTGAAGGATTGTATCGTGTTGAATTGACTGAATGATTGTATCGTGTTGAATTGACTGAATGATTGTATCGTGTTGAAATGACTGAATGATTGTATCCTGTAAAAATGACTGAATGATTGTATCCTGTAAAATTGACTGAATGATTGTATCGTGTTGAAATGACTGAATGATTGTATCCTGTTGAAATGACTGAATGATTGTATCGTGTTGAAATGACTGAATGATTATATCGTGTTGAAATGACTAAATGATTGTATCCTGTTGAAATGACTGAATGATTGTATCCTGTTGAAATGACTGAATGATTATATCCTGTTGAAATGACTGAATGATTATATCGTGCTGAAATGACTGAATGATTATATCCTGTTGGAATAACTGAAGGATTGTATCGTGTTGAATTGACTGAATGGTTGTATCGTGTTGAATTGACTGAATTATTGTATCCTATTGAAATGACTGAATGATTATATCCTGTTGAAATGACTGAAGGATTGTATCGTGTTAGAATGACTGATAGATTGTGTCCTGTTGAAACAATTGAATAATTATATCCTGTTGAAATGAATGAATGAGTGTATCCTGTTGAATGGCTGAATGATTGTATCCTGTTGGAATAACTGAAGGATTGTATCCTGTTGAAATGACTGAATGATTATATTCTGTTGAAATGAATGAATGAGTGTATCCTATTGCAATGACTCAATGTCCTGTCCTGTTGAAATGGTTGCATGATTTTATCCTGTTGAAGCGACTGAATGGGTGTCTCCTGTTGAAATGACTGAATGATTGTATCGTGTTGAAATGGTTGCATGGTTATATCCTGTTGAAAGGACTGAATGATTGTTTCCTGTTGAAATGACTGAATGATTGTATCGTGTTGAAATGGTTGCATGATAATATCCTGTTGAAACGACTGAATGATTATATCCTGTTGAAATGACTGAATGATTATATCCTGTTGAAATGACTGAATGATTATGCACTGCTGACGTGACTGAATGATTATATATGTAGCACTGAAATGACTATATGATTATAGATAATTACCAACTTCGAACTTCATAGGGTTGATATCAACTGCAATAATACGTTTTGCCTTTGCCGCCCTGCAGCCCATCAATGTTGCAAGACCAATGGCTCCTAGACCCCAAACAGCGCAGACTGACCCCTCCTCTACCTTAAAGATTAATCGTACGTGTGTACATGTTAGGTAAACAAAATGCTTGAAAAATACGGATTTTAATGGTATCACTGGGGAACGGGACACCATATAATATCTATCAACAAAATGATGCTGACGTTGAAATTACAACGTCGTTTCTATAACATACATATCTGCCATACATTCTGACTCAATTAGAGCCAAAATAGCTAGTGGCTGTTTAAATTACTTTGTTATGCAGATGTTTTTCATGTTTTTACAAAAATGAATTTTTAACTGCAAACATATCTTTATAACTACAATAGCTTGCCAGTCGGTTTTAAGATTTATCATTATAACAAAAAAAATGCTGTTTAAAACTAACACATCTGTCTTTATCATTTAAACGAGAAAATCTATCACGTACGTAGAATTAATGTAAGCATATTTAAAACATATCTCATTATAAAAAAAACCCACTCACAACCAAAATTCCCCTCACTGGCGGATGCATGACTTGTTATAGAACGGTTCAATTTATTTTGATGCGAAAAAGTAAATCCTATGTTTGGCTTAACTTTTTTTCCAGACACTATAAGGTTTCAAATGTTTTATTTTAGCATGACATAGTCTCTTACTGAAGATCTCCCATAGGAAGATTTTTAAAACTCTTTTGTTTATTTGCCAAATGATCGATACGCAAACTCTTTTTTTTTTCGAAAAAAGAAAACAGAAGAAGAAAAAATAATCAAAAATATGCAATTTCATGAAAGGGTTGTCAGCGATTCTTATTCATCACATTTCTAATCGAAGCATTCCGAATAACCGTATGTCAGTACGAAATTTTTCGATTCCTATCCGAATGACCCATTTATTCATTTTCCCCCTATTCAGCTTATTATGGTATTTTTATAATACTTTACCCTGGCTGTGTTGACAGCCGCTCCAAACCCGGTTGAAATTCCACACCCAATCAGACAAACTTTATCTAGAGGGGCTGCGGGGTCAATCTGCAAAGAGGGAAAATTTAATCATGTTGTCGTGAGTTAACAAAAAATGTCTATGCATGTCTGTGCACCAAATAAAATAGTTCAAATTAGAATGGCAAGGCGTTTTAATAAATTGACGAAATTATCTTGATAGGAAGTGTTTTTTTTTATTAATTTATTTTTATTTTGTGTTTAGTGATTAAATGCAAATTTTTCAAATACAATTTAGAAACCGACTCTGCATAAGACACCAATTTGTTTTCATTGGATAATTTATGAATTGCATTAGTGCCTTAATAAGCAAAACAAGTTTGAATGATGAACTTCTGCAAAATAATGAAAAAATGGTTAAAAGTATCAATTTTCTATTTCAAAAATCATGAAACCTTGGTGGCGTAACAGGAAGAATTAAAGAAATCACATACCTTGGACAATGAGGCGACAGGCACTACTGTATATTCACTAAATGTGCTACAGCCGAGGAAATGATACACCGGTTTACCCCTGCACGTGAATCTCGTGGTTCCGTCCGGCATTTCTCCTCGTGCCTGGGAGTCTCTGAAAATTATATACATGTATGAGAGCACGCTTTCTAAAAGTTTATTTGAATATGGACAAAAGGCGATGCTACTTTAAAACGTCCCTTCATGAAAGATTAATGAATTAGCGTATTCAGAGTTAGGTTCTTGTAAAATTTAAAACGTGTTTCATAACACATTGCAAGCAGAATAAAAGAATAAAAATCTTGCACTAAAAACTTTGGTAAATAATGTCTGCAGGAAGTCATTAGAATTCTAGCAGCGATAAAACAAGATGACATTGACCACCGTCATGGTCCATGACCATGGATTTTTCATGGTCAGTAGACTGAGAAACATTTTAAACATTCTTACATTTGATCATAGACAATTTCAAATAAAAAATGTAATTATAAAGATCAAAAAGCGGGAAAATAATCATATCTTATGCCTCAAAATAACAAATAGATAGTGTATTCGACCTTGGTAATAATGATGTTTTGTACTTAAGTTAGCGCTGTAGGAGCCCATTTGTCTCGGAGCACATTTGTCTTACGTAAGACCGATGCGGTCGCATTTGTCCCACATGAGACAAATGGAACCTCAAATGTCTACCAAGGAAAACAATTTTGTGTGACAAATTGTGCTCCGATCAAGTTTTTAGGGGCAAGAAAGCACATTTGTCTCATGCTTTTTAAGGGACAAGAAAGCACATTTGTATCATGTCATTTTTTATGACTTATTTGTAATATATTTTCCCACGGCAGAATTTTTAACGGTTCGCCGTTTTACCTCATGTCAAGTGTAATCATCAATAGGTTTGCTAATGCCTTTTTTTTATAAAACCTAAAAACTAAAGTCAGCTATTTATTCTAATATCTCTTATTCAAGAAATTTGATTGGTTGAACCTGAAGGCGTACACTGAAACATACGGAGTCCCGTTCACGTACCCGATTGTACAATGGTGAAAGCGCGATATCGCGATGGTACGATGGTAAAAACACGATGGTACGAATGTGAAACAACGATGGTACGATGGTGAAATAACGAAGTCACAATGATGAAAACGTTATGTTACGATGGGGAAAACACGATGTAACAATGGTGGAAATACGATGGTACGATAATGAAACTGCGATGGCATGATGATGAAAACGCGATATTATTTTCACCATTGTGTCATCACATCATCGTGGTAAATCCGGTAAAACATGAAATGGAGGCACGATATTATACCGTGAAATATCGTGGTACGGGATACTTCGACATTGCGAGATCTCGTGTTACAATATCGGTCCTCGCTTCGTATCTCGTCGGAATGTCGCGTCTGATTATTATGGCATTACCCGGATTCATTTAGGAACTCATGGACGTTGTAAGTTCTTTTTTAATGGTTGATCTGAAAGCAGCAATTCTCGGAAAATGTTGATTTTTTTCTAAATATACATTCTGATGAACACAAAATACGTGTAGGATGGTCTTCTTATTTTCTTCCTTAGATCATTTAGTGGCCCTCAATGGTCGAGTTATTTAAAAAAAAATACTTGTCCATAACCGCTGTGGGTTCGACACTCACTCAGGGCGCCTAACTATACATGCGAGGAAGCCCGTCCAGGGTCCAAATGCGGAATACATATCCGCGTGCGCAAGTAAAAGCTATCGCGTGCGCAAGCAATTACCATCCCTTTAGAACGTATAAGCTATCGCCTGCGTACGTTATAGTATCGCGTGGCCACGTAATAGCTATCGCGTGCGCACGTAATAAATAAGTAAGAAAATCCTATGTCCCCTTTATGCCACCGTAGATACTACCTTGTTGTTGCTTAGAATATATCTTAAATCATTTATAAAACTTTAAGCATCGGAAAAAAACGTGTCACAATTAATAACGATAAGAATGGACTTGCTGCATATGTGTTGGGGTTCTGAATCGTGTACTGGTAGAAACTTTCACTTGACATGCAGAACAGGGATATTCCTTAAGTTAATATATGACTCAGGAAGTTTTCGATTGACCGGAAGTGACATAAAGACGGTATTACAGAAAATACAGAAAACCCAGAACAATTTTTATATCTACCTTTTCGGACAATTACAATGTACTAAGCAGAAACAGTTTTCTTTTTAAGTAGAATTTTATGGAAGAGTGTGAGACAAATGTGCTTCGAGTGTCCTTTCTATTGTGTGTCGAACACATTCGTCTAATTTCCAATTCGTCGCAAATATGAATGTTTACGAGCACATCGGTCACACCTCGTGAGACAAATGTGTTCCGAGACAAATGTGCTCCTACATAGCGCTAAAGTTCAAAACCTACATTTGCATTTAATTGATACAAAACATGTTGTTTTTGCAAGCGTTTTAAAATGTTCAAATAAACGATATATCTTCATTGTGCACTGTGCCAAATCGGTTATTTTGAACATCGTCTTTTTGATCTATCTTGTAATAAAATAAACGTGATATATATATATAGAAAATGTCTATAGTGTAAATTGTATACAGTGATAACGCAAGAAAAGACGACGCTTGAATTTTATGCACGAATTCATTTTCATAAATCATGATTAACAGGTTTTACTTTTTTGTGATATGAATTTGACAGATACAATATTTGAATTTCAGAAATGATCTTACTTAAGCTGACTTATTTTACATAATTTCATATTAGTCGGCAAATGATAACTTTGTCATATTTTCGAGTATTTAAGCTTTTGCAACCGCAATATCGCAAACGAGAAAATATGTCAAATTAATAACGAAAATTCGCAAAAAGGTGGTTTGATCGTGTTTTTGTGACGAAAACCAATCATCATTATTACCATATAGATCTACCAAGGTAATAACAAAAGATAAAAAAACACACTTTAGAATATACAAATAAGCAATAAAAACAAAACACACGCACGTAAGTAATGAATAAGTTTTAATATCTTAAAACTTAATCGCATTACCTGTTAGTGTCGCAGAGATTCGTATCCTCTCTTTTACAAAATTGACAGGTCTGACAATTTGGTTGGAAGAGCGGAATAACGTGATCTCCTGGAAAGTAAAATGATTACTAAGTAGGGACGCTGTTTTTTTCTTCTTTTTTTTTCTTTTTTTTTTTTCGTTTTTTTATGTAACATAATAGCATGAATTGAAATATTGTATATTTCAGAAGATGGCGATAGACCAATATTTGATTCTAATATATATATGTCTAAAATTTAAAAAGACTGCCCCAGTCTTTCAATAAAGTGAACATAACAGGTATTTTCCAATAGATATTTACAGAAATTTCCTTGGGGAACGAGAGTTGTTTATTGTTCATGCTAGTAAATTATAAAATCATAAAATTGTAAGGAATTATGGCAAAATATAAACTTATGTTGTCTTTCACCTGTTGACTTACTATATTAGTCCAGTCAATTTGTAATAAAATATGCTAAAATACTTCAGAAAATGGGAAAAGCATGAAACTTGACACAGATGTTAATAAAGGCAAAAGAAGCCTTTTGGGCATATATCTATATTCTTTGGATGAGCATAATGTCAGTTTATTAGGAAAAATAAGTTTGTGTTTACGCCGATAGGCAGATGACACAGGTTTTAACTGATTGATGAATATATGAACTTTTACCAGACACTGTTACATGATTAATTATAAAAAAAAGAATACCGTCAGTTTTACATCTAATTGTCTTGTCAAACAATTGAACATAACATTTTATCTTGCTTTGAATAAAAGTTTAATCCTTTTAAGAAAATATTTTTTTATAACCTGGCTTAAAGTCGGTAACTCCTTCACCGACACTTTCAACTATCCCGGCCCCCTCATGCCCAAGAATCATCGGCCATTGCATCCGATCGTCCCAGCATTTTCCCTCCATAATCCACAAGTCCGAATGACAGGCTCCATTGGCAACCACCTATAAATCAATCAATCAATCAATTAATCAATCAACCAATCAATCAATCAATCAATCAATCAATCAATTAATAAAAAAATGCACATTCATGAATATTCGTTGGCGGGATTGTCGACTACATGAACTTATACCACGCACATGAACAATGTACAATAAATCATTTGCAGCAAAGTGTTCTAAATTGAAATCTTCAGAAAAATAGAATAAAAATAATAAAACAATAAAACTCCACTTACTTTAAACCTGACTTCTCCGGCTTTAGGTGGAGCGACCTCTACCGTCTCTATGCCAAGAGGTTTCTTTGGTTCCCAGGCAACAGCGGCCCGACACGTGATAGTCTGATTACAAGAAAAAAAGGTTGTTTTTTTTGTCGATAATCAAAAGTTAAACGTCTCCGCTCACTTTGCGTCACATGTTAACGCTGTTCGACGTCAGCGTCATCATGTTGGACGTGTCACTACTAGCTTGTCTTTGACTTGCCGTATACTTTGGTCATATCAAGAAGAGAATATCAGATTGTTTATTTCTAAATTTTAGTCCATATATTAATCTATCAGATCCAGTATGATGTTTCCCCCAACTTTTAAACTTTAATGCGTATTATTTTTCTGATTATTTAAAAAGAAAAAACTAATATTTTCAAATCTTAGTAACTGACTTAAAACAAAATATCTTAACAGTAACACATGTAGTTTAAAACAATTAAAATACATTTGATTCTATTATTGAGAATACTTCAATTTAACAAAAAATACTAAAAATAAAAAGTAAAAAAGGTAAATAATAGAGTAATTAAGAAACACTTGAAATAAAATCGTTTGAAATAAAATAGAAAAATAAATTATCACCTAATTAATTATTCTCGCATATTCTATAAAAACACTTAATTTATAATCCAACCAGAGAAAAATAATTATAAAATTGTAAAAAAAAGTTAAAAGTTTAATATTCTAAAGACCTACCTTCCCTGCGGTAGCCATATTCTAAACTAGATGTTACACCTGAATCTTGTGTGTATTTTTAAAGATAAACCCAAGAGGGCAAGACAAAATAAACAATTTTGCTTTTTTTCCCAACTGAAACTAGGTTGAAACCTTGAACTGTCTCGCGCTCATAAGACTCATTCTATCATGAAACATTCAAAAGTTACTGCATAATTAAAGCAGTTTATCTCGTCGGTAATAACTCGTATATCTACCCAAACTAACCTCTTCCCGAGGCTAAAATGCGAAAGGATGACAAAAAAGAGCGACAATACGACGCATAAAGTGCATCGTGTTTTTGCATTACATGTCTAATCTTTGCTTTTTAGGAAGAAATTGACACGAAGTCAATCTATGTCGAGTAAACGCTTTTTCGCCTTTTTGCATTTTCGCCTTTTTGTATTGTTGCATCTTTTGCATAGTTGCAATTTCGCTTTTTCAGATTGTCGCATTTTCGCTTATTCGCATTGTTGCATTGTCGCATTTTCGTTATGTTGCACTTTCACTGTGTTGTATTGTCTCATTTTTTGCGTTACGGTTGTACAAGCGCAAGCACTATGGTGGCTGATTTGGAACACTTTTGTGCGTCGTGTTGTCGCGAGCTAGCGACAGCACGAAAAGCGCCATACGGCGCAGCGCGGTACTATCGTCTTGTCATCATGTCGAAAATGAAGCACTACAAACGGAGCATTGTCGTGCGGCGTGTTGACGCGATGCTACATTGTCGCTTGACTCAAATCGAACGATTGGCTATTTGTATTTATAAAAACCAAGCGACAGGGCGACATTGCGACAACGCTCCGCATAACAACGCGCCGTTTGGCATGTTTCGCTCGTGACAACACGACAAGTAGAAAAGGCCATAACAATATAGGTTGTGTTGTCGCTATCGACAACGCAACGGGCAAAGTGTAAAAAATCAACCGCCATAAATCACAGATCAAGTCTGTTATTCAAACTACATGTATTGCATTTCAGTAATGAACCAACGTTCTTTGTTATCTTTAACCACATTTTTTCCATGAACTTAAATAAACGGCATGGCAGCTACTATACCCTCACCCTTACCAAAATTCCTAAAAACCAGCGACTATCTAAGACGTGCAGATTTGTGGCCCCGCACAGATTGCAAATAAAATAATGTATGCTTTTCGTTCGCGCAATGCAACCAGGAGAATCCTAGTTACCTTATCAAAACTTGAGCATAAGGTTCAATTTATCAAGATCGAGGGATCAAAAACATATTAATACAGAAAAAAGTACACGAGTAGTACATTATTGCACTAGAAATTGACATAAAGGACTTAAATACCGTGCATTTATACGTAAAGATACATATTATAGTTTAGATGCATATTGTTAGGAACGGTTTTTAGTACTGCAAAGTTTACTCTGTTAAAGTCATAGCTTACCAAGTTGTTGTTCTCTCACCAATTTGCGCTATGCATGCATTTTAGGCTGAATTTTTATTTTGTGAGACAAACCATAAATGACACCTGTAAGTATGGGAATGACACCCTACCATTTTGGTTTCAGTTACCAAACTTATTGTAAAGTATTGCTTCATCTTTTATTAGCGTACTTTATATGGGATAGTAAACAACTTTTTTAGTAACAGTACCTTATACATAGCCTGTCATCGACACTTCTGATTTTTTGTTTAATATCTGGGACAAATAAAGACAGTTTTGTTTGTTTATTTTGTTGCGTTTAGAGCATGCTCTAACCCTTACCCTGTTGAAACAAAAGTTATTGTTGGTTAAATATATATATATATACTACTCAACTTTTGCTAAGCACCATTTGTTTGAATGTGAATGTTTTTTTTTTTTTCGGATAGTTTTATATCGATCTTCTATTTTATCAATTCAGCTGACCTATAAATGAGTTTTACACTGATTTCTGTGCTAGAGAAAATGTTGACTCCTCTCTTTGAATAGTTCAGAACATGCAGCGTGTTTTCCAAATTTTTTAAATTGTTGTTTTGTTGTTGTTATTTTTTTTTTAAGTTTTCAGTTTCAGACTTAATACAGTGTGTGTGACCCATGACTATCAATGACAGCTAGGCAGCGCCTTCTCATATTCCCTATTAGGTTTCTGATCGTTCTAACGGATATAGCTGCCCATTCTTAAACCAACATGGCTCCAAGTTCCTGTATGGTTCTGGGTTGCAGCTGACGATCTAAAATTCTAACCTGCTCATTCCA
Source organism: Ruditapes philippinarum (assembly GCF_026571515.1). Lineage (NCBI taxonomy): Eukaryota > Metazoa > Mollusca > Bivalvia > Venerida > Veneridae > Ruditapes > Ruditapes philippinarum. The sequence goes on from NW_026858091.1 coordinate 67,935, forward strand.
CATTTGTTTTATTGGATTTAAGTCAGGTAAGCAAGCCTTCTAGGTAGTCCTGGAACACCCTGGTCCTATGGGGTGAGCATTATTGTTCGTTAGAATGAACTGATCGCCGACTGCTTCAGACTACAACCTAACCAGGATACCTCCCCACACCATAACAGACCCATTGACCCGTGGCGGTCATGCTCTGCAATAGTTGCAGTCTGAGACCGTTCACTTCGTCTTCTCCAGACTCTAGCACGCTTATCTGTGTGAAGTCTAGAGAGAACCTGGACTCATCATCGAACAGAACGTGTCTCCAGTGTTGCATGGTCCATCGTGTATGCTCCTTCAAAGGGTTACGTATGCAAGGTCTTCTCGACCGCAAATTACCTTCATGCAGCCTTCTATGTACCTTCTGCGTGGAAACACGGACCTCGCAGCATTAGCAAGGTCATTTCGACCAATAAACCGATCCTGTGCTGGTGTTGTGACCCTTTGCTGACCTTCAGCGTGCCTCCTGGCGGGTATACCATGTAGCCGGTATCTAGTAATGATGGTGTAGTGTACACCAAGCGCCGCACCAACCTGGCGGAAGGTGACCCCCTGCTGCACCATCCCTACAGCCCTTCATTAGTCTGCTTCTCTCAAATGCCGCCTTATTAGCATAATTCGCCATATCGAAGTAACAGATGTAAGAAATGTAAGCCACTGAATAACAATAAGACGGTATTGTCGCCGTATAACAGAAGACATGTGATTGTACACCCCATCAAACACATGAAAATATTGAGGTGCATGCTTTCCATGATACCTATAGACGAGTTGTAACGGATAAGTCAACACGGATCATGTCAGAGGACTATGACAAAACATTGCTGAATCAGAAATTTAAAAAATGGAAAGAAATCTGTTTTATACTTGTTTGTTTGTTTTGTTTCATTTTAAGCCTTTTCTCAATAACATTTCAGTAATATAGGCGGGTAGTTTCCAAACCATCAATCCTGGAGAGTTACACCAGTACTAGACTACCTTCCTCCGTGCTAAACTACCAAAGCATCTCTCGGGGATCGAACCCACGCCATACTTGTGATAATATATAAATTATAACATTATATCTTAAGAATATCCATTAAACGTTTGATACTTCCTTGAATGAAATTGTACATTATACACTGTTCAGTAGCATATGAAACTAAGCCGCTCTCGAGAATTTGTTTTCTAAAACATTTATATCTCCTAAAATCCTTGTAAACATATCTAAACCTTCTATCAACTAAAAAACCCACTTTTCGACATACTAAGATTGAGTCTACAATTTGTAACAGTTTACTTATTTGTATTAAAACATGTTGAAACATGTAAACCAGGTGCTATAAAGACAATATATAGATAGTTTACACTGGAAAGACCCCTGATTTTCTTGGCAATCTTATTCTTTTTGAAAACAGGAAAATATTCACGAATGTACGCTCATAATCCTATCGAAATGCTGCACCCAATTGAACAAACTTCATGTAGATGGTCTGCGGGGTCAATCCAAAAAGAAGATGATTATATACATTATCATATTTTTGGGAGGAACCTTAACATTTCCTTACATCAAATACATATGAGCCGCGCCATGACAAAACCAACAAAATACGTTTGGGACCAGCATGGATCCAGACCAGTCTGTACATCCGCGCAGTCTGCTTACAAACCCTATTACAAGTAGAGAAACTGATAGCGAACAGCATGGATCCTGATCAGACTGCGCGAACGCACAGGCTGGTCTGGATCTATGCTGGTCGCAAACTCATTACCTTGGTTTTGTCATGGCGCAGCTCATATGTTTCTACGTTATGTGACACACTGACTACTCTCGTGCAATTGGAGCACATTTCACACTGACCTATTTTTCTTTTAGCTTGATCCAATTGAATCTTCATTTATTATTATCAATAACACCTAAATTCCAAATAAATTAAGTAATAAAGAAAGAGCATTATTTCGTTAGAAATATAGAAATATACACGTAACAAAGCATCACCGTCGGCACGAGTTTGTGACGAGTATCAATCTGGACAAATTATTCTGGAAGAAATGTTTACGTTACATTTACATTTCAAGGATATCTAATGTTTTTTGGGTGTATTTTTTTCGTTTTTTTTTTATTTGTTTATATTATATCTTTAACCGTATCTAATCCGTTGACATATAAATGGTTTATGATAATTTATGTGTTTAAAATACGTGTTATCGCTTGATAAGCCGTACAGATGATGTAGGAAGAAAACAGATAACCTATACTTCAGTTTGTTCAAGGTTAATAATTGGATAACGTGCTTGTGTTCAAGTATATATTTATAGAACATAACCATAGGAAAATGTCTTGAAACAAACCTTATTAAAAGAAATCTTTTTAAAATCATCATCATCGTTGTCGTCATCATCATCATCATCATCGTCATTATCGCCACCTACCCACCAGCAACAACAGCACAATCAAATATAATAACAAGTAGAGATTTTGATGCTAAAGCATCAAGTCGCCGGATAGAAATATGATTGTATTATCATAAATTAAAGAAAATATCAGTTTAATGGTTCGAGTATAAAGAAAAGAGGAACAATAAGTTGAGTAATGTTTATTCATAAACACGTTTTCATTTACTTGCCACAATTATATATTTCTTGCTGAGAGTTTTATGCAATAGATTTATGCTATGTTATAATAAAACATCATTTTTGAAGCAAACTTGCTTAGCAATTTTGTCAAGAAACTGTTATCATTATTTAATAAGCTAGTATTGTTTGACAATATTTACACGAGACTCAATAATTTTCGGGAGCTGTTTCGTTTGCTTACATAACTTTTTATGATTAATGTTAACGATTTTATTGTAAGTATAATTACGTGTATAATTATATCAATTGATACTGCTCGATGGCCTTGTGGTAAGTATGACGGAGTTGTAACCTACATGTACATGTAGTAGGCGCAAGTTCGAATCTCGGACAAATCCTGTAGTTTTCATAAATTGAATTTTATAATATCTTTTGACTTTATGAAACATAAGTTGATAAATCGTGTGTTTCATTTCTAGCACTTTTTTATTTCATAATTTTGATAAACGGTCAAGTTTTGCAAAATACAAAAAGTATTATAAAAGAAAACATAAAAAATCAATTTAATCAGGTATGTATATTAACGTACCTGATTTAATGAACCTATACAGTCTTCAATTTGAAACTAACTTAAAATCTAACACCTTGTCATCAAGGCTTGTAAAGCAAATAATATGATTATAATTCTACTTGTAATTCTACTTTATACATATACCGTTGTACCATACATTTGAATTCCGTATGGTTTTCTGAGCATCCGATAATTGCCGACAAATTATTACCGATCATCGAATATTTGCAAAGTGACTATGAAAATATATATGCTTAATTATTGCATAAAACAATGCAATTCTACTGTAAAAGTGGTGTCTGCATAAAAAAATATTATTATGCACTATCGAAAAAAATATATTATTTGGCTGAAATCAATATTCCTGTCGTTACATACGATATAGTTAACGTTTAATTGCCTTTCAGTGGGATAAACTATCACTGGTTTATTAGTTTTCTCTTTGTATCCAATACGAATCCGGCCCCTACTGTTATACCGAGATTTTTCATACAAAATTACTTTGATTTGCACTTTATCAGCTAGTTACCTGTATGTCTATCTTATCAGCCATTTGTTACTATTAATAGATTTTATAACAATAACATACAACGTGTAGTCACGTGATTCTGGGAGAAACTGTTTATAATAAATAAGATAAAAAAAATAGAATAGGCCTCAAAAGATACAAACAACCAGATAATTTAAAAGTGTCATTTTAAATATCATGCATGATTTATTCATCATAAAATAGCAACGCTTGACACTTTAAAAAAGTAAAAGCATCCCTAAATTCAATGACTGGTCCATAGGGATACGTCGTTAATTCATTTTATAAAAATTGTAATGTTGCTTTTTACGATGTCAATATTTGAATATTTCATTTCATTGAGCAACGTTATTGTATGTTTGAATTTTTGAGATTACTGAAAACAATTGTAGTCTTTAATTGTTCAGTAATTATAATGCTTTTATTTACAGAAAGTAATGCCTTCTCTTACCATAGGTATAATATTAAACTGTTACAAATATAGTCGCCAGTTTCTACCGGCGACTAATAATAGTGCTTCAAAACAACTTCATAATAAATAATAATCTTGGCATCAAATCTGACATGTCAAATCATTGTCATTTTGTCTTTTGATGTTATAAAGCGATGTCGTCATATGCCATGTTAAGGTAAAGTGTATCAGGTACTTGGTGTACGATAACGTTATGTAGTTTAACCTAAATACGGTGTAGTGTTGGAGACATTTAACTTAAAAATGGGAGAGGGGCGGGGCGTCAAACAGTGGGACTATCCTACGAGACTTGGTAGATCCAGGTCCCTTGTAATGGTGCATAACACCTTGCAGTCGTTTCTCAAAAATAAAGTAATTTCCATATCCCATTGCACTAGACTTAAAAAGGATAATAAATCAATAATATAAAATAAAAATTACTAACAGTCGTTTGGAGTTAGTCGACAATATAGTGGTTCCGACTGAGACTGTAATTCGCCATTTACCGTCAAGAATGAACAATAAATACGTCTCTGTCAATTTTGCTGGTCATGCTTACCAAACAGTGAATGATTTCAGCAGTTCTGAGGTGATGGGACTTTTGAGGAAGAAGAACTCGATGTTGTGATACACGATGACGCGGATGTCACAGAACCCGTGGACGTTACAATACATTTTTTGAGAACATGTACCATGTTTATTAAAATCTGGTCAGAAGCCATTTATATATACATGTACATATTGTTTCAAACAACAGTTATAATAGCAAAATAATTAAGATATTTGACATTTCAATGAAACTATGTGTTACTATATCAAGAGAGGCTTGACTTTCGCGATCTTTAATGATGACAAGTTTACGATATTCTATAAATAAGGTATGAGGTTATAATGTATGCTTCCAGATAACTTCCAACATTACTTAAACATGCACTTAAGTTCAGTTATCTCCCTTGCATAGTCATATAGATTCGTTGTGATGGTTGTTTTCATATCATACGGGAGAGGTAACTCAGGACTTTGTGTGTAGATAAAGACACTTGAAATAGAAACAATAACATTTATTTCATTTATGGACATTTGCATGTGTATATCCCTTATTTCAATACCGAGAACATATTGAAAATATTCAGCATATGGGTGGAAGCAATATATTTGGTAAAATCCCAAGAATTATTCTCATATTTTATACAAATAAACATGTTTAATAGATATGAAAACACTCATTGTGAATAAAAATCTGTTTATACATAAAACTGATAAAACAAACAAATTGCATTAAACAAAATAACGTTCAAGAAAAAGGTTCAAGTCCTTAGTATGCTTCATGGTGGCTGCAACAGTTCCGTCAAAATTTGATCACTGATCTAATCCTAGAAAGAGAAAAAGAAAGAAAAAACATGTAGTTATCAAATATATAAAGAAAGCATGTGCTAATTCATTTCTATTCAATTTGATTTTCTATAAAATATATTGGTTGATTTACCACCTTGGGGCTCGTGATGGCCATAGAATACAATTCTGCCTTGCTTGTGAACAATTCTTTTTTAGTTTTACATTATAAACATATACACGGTGATCTGTGGTCCTCGTGACCGCACAGAATATATACCTGCCTTACTTTTGCAAAATTCCTGCGTTGTTTCAAACTCCTGCGTTACTGAATATACAAATACACGGTGACCTGCTATTCATTTAAAAAGCAGTAGTCTAAAGCGTTCTATAGTTATTATTTGGACTACTTTTAGTAAATACCACAGTTACTTTGGCCTTTGACTGACCTCAAAGTTAATACGGTTGATCTAATAGTTAATAAAAATCTTAGGGATGTAGGCCAAATCGTTCTCTATTGTTTTTGGTCGGAAACGGAGAGTTTTACAGACCGATGGGCATATAGGCCGGCAGACGCTTTGCAAAGCAATATACCCAAATACTCAAACTTCTTCGAAAAAGTTATAAATTTGTATAAACTTATAAATATATAATATGCATTGTAACAAAAATTCGGACGTACAGACGGACAAACGCTGATCTACACTACGGTATATGTTACGATGACTAAAGCTAACTCTACAGAAACCTTTACCGTGCCTTTATGTTTCAGGATAGAAATAATTGACCTTACCCTTTTCCGCCACGCAAAAGGTCAAATGCATCATTGACACCATCTAGGTCAATCATCTTTGATATAAACTCGTCTACCATTAATTCATTCTTCATGTACAAATCTACCAATTTCGGCACGCCTTCTTTGCTTTTCCAGCCTGTTAGACAATGAAAATCATATAACTCCTATTACAATATACATGTAGATCATATCTCAATGACATGAGTATTTTGGTTTTATTGGATTCAAACAACAATGGCCTTTTTAATGCCATATGACAATTTTTGGAGAAAGACTTCATCCGATACGAGCAGAGACCGGGTCAGAACCACCCTGTTTTCACAACATATAGCTATAGATAGGTTCATCACATGAAAAGAGTCCTAATTATCTGACAAGATTCGAGCCAAAGCGACAAGGCGCGTTAGATTCCAGTTTAGCGGCATTAACTTAGGAGACACTAGAGGGTTTGTTCGAATTTCTAGCAGGGAAAATATAAGGAATTAAAATGCACGTATGAATATATTATACCTCCAAAAACCGTTCCAGTCATTGTTCTGCCGACATTGAATGCTAGAGGAGATATTGAAACCTCCTGACCAGCCGGTACAACTCCTACAACAATTGTCTTACCCCACCCCTCTCTGCAACTATAGAATGCCGATCGCTGTAACATACAATAATAGAAAAACGTGTTATAAAGATCTTAGCAAAGGTGATGGTGTTATAACTAGTTACATGCTTGATATTTTCTTGTATATCTTTAATGCCAACAATTTCTTATGATCACTCTGAAAAGATATACTTTCCCTTATAGACTGTGGCAAATTATTTAAATCAAGTTATACAACTTTCGATTTTCATTTCTGATAAATTACGTGGCCGTTATCTTCTGCTCCGTTAGATGATTAAATCGACATACCTTAGAGTCTGTCAGAATTGAAGATGATATCATTAGGAAATAATGTGTGTACACTTTGTGGCAAAGCCTAACATGTAAAAATAAAGTGTCAAATATTTGACCCTTTGTGTCCTTTTGACGAAACTGAATAATTCCAATATTGGAATTAGTTCAGTGCCAACACAGCATATAAGATCCTAAAGTAAAACCATACCTCTATAAAAAGTAAGTAAGAAAATATCAAAATGTAATCAGCATTAACTTACGATTGTTGAAACTAGCCCGATACATTCAAATGTAAAATCACAACCTCCCATTGTTTTCATACCAATCACAGCTTCTATTGGCTTATCGTGATCCGATGGGTTAATAAATTCTGTAGCACCAAATTGTTTAGCTGAAACAACAAAAAACGTTTTATATCATATTAAAATTTAGTTAAAAACAAATATGAAGCAAATCACAGCTTATGAATATGCTATAGTTGATTATAATAATTAACGTAAGTGTATCTTGTCGTCAAAAAAAAAAAAAAAAAAAAAAAAAAAGATTCCAATATAATTTTCTTTAATTTTGTATGTGGTTGCCTTTAAATTTTTTTTTTTTTCAATACGTGTATCACAATGCTAAATAAAGTCGCCAACATTTATATACTATATTAGTTATTAGTTATAATTTATTAAGTTTATACAGAATTAATATAGTTTGATTGTATAAAAAGCTCTAAGCTTATAGACACACCATCTTATCTATTCGTGCAACCAATCAGTACTAATCAAGTTTTTTACTCAAGGATACAACGTTTGCCCCTGGCGGGGTTTGAACCCACGCGGCTAGAGATCGTATGATTATTAGTCAAATATATTTGGTATAGTAATGAGAAGTATACCAAGTTCTTCTTTTTCAGGGTTTAAATCTACAGCAATAATACGTTTAGCGCCAGCCGCTTTACAACCCATCACAGTGGCCAGACCAACTGCGCCCAAACCCCACACTGCACATGTTGAACCTTCGTCCACCTGTTTTAAATCCAAACAGATACATTGCGATAATACTAATCATATAGATTTGAGGTGAGAATAAAGGAAATACAACAAAAATTGGAATGATAATATAGTTCATAAATTAATGAATGAGGAGATCTTTTCAGTTATCAACTTCGTTAGTCGCAAAAATCTTTTACAAAGTACATGTGCTTCGTAATAAAAATGGCATTTAGTTACCGTACTACCGTAAACTTGTTTCGTGTAAGTGCCCTAGAATTTATTGACATTTTTACAGACATCATCTTTATTTTATTTTAATTTCGAAGCACATAATATGCTCCAATAACTAACCTTGGTTGTCGTAGCATTATTTAATTTCAAATTATTCATTTGAAGTCTCTTATTTTTTCGTTTCAATAACTGACTTGATTGAGTTAATATATCATTCCAAGTCCGTAATATGTTTCAATAACTTAAGTCCTGTACAAACCTTAGCAGTGTTAAGAGCGGCGCCATAACCCGTTGATATACCACAACCAATGAGACATACTTTCTCTAAAGGTGCAGCAGGGTCAATCTGGAAATAAAATGTTAAACTTACTGGTTTATGTATGTGTTCTTTCAGATATGTAGAAAACGACCACATCTTATTATAATGTAAATTAAAGATTATATTTAAAAAACAATTTCAAGCAAATAAAAATTTCTCTCGATAAAGATCTACTGACAAAGTTACTGAAGCCGATCAAGATAAACAAAGTTTCCAATGTTACTGTTCGCCAGTCTTAAATTATATTAAATATTTTATTTGTTTATATTTTATTTTTATGTTTTCTGCATGGATATAGGTAAACCAACAAAAGTTGTTTCCACTTTGAGTTGTAAACATTCAGTGATCTTATATGATATACAATGAGCGACATCTGATAATATGAGGTTATTAAACATTTTTATACAAAATACTGAATTCTATTGGACGACTAAACAGCTGTCAAACTATATTGGACGAGGCACAAGCCGAGTCTGATATAGGTTTTACAGCTGTGTACGAGTCCAATAGAATCGGTATTGTTCTTAACAATATAAATATATTAGAGTGACAGATATACAAAGATTAATATATGATATACAGGGAGTGACATTATATACAAGTATTGATATATGGTATAAAGGGGGGACATGATATACCCAGAGTGATATATGATATACAAGGAGTGACATGATATAAACAGAGTGCTATGTGATATACAATGATAAACACAGCGCGAAATATGATATACAGTGAGTGACATTATATATCTATATAGCAGTATATTATGATAAATATAGTCATTGGCTTATACATGTATCATAGAAGTGACGATTTACCTTGCAAAGTGAAATATCTGCAACCACAGTATATTCACTGAATGTACTCGTGCCCATAAAATGATGTACAGGCTGGCCTTTGCACGTAAATCTTGTGGTGTTATCCGGCATTACACCAATCGCTATAGTTTGTCTGAAAATAAGAGTATTTGATTGGTCAAATTGGATTAAATTTCTGCCTCTCTTCATCATTAATACAGTTTCTATGACATAATAACAAAAAAGTTTTTTTTTTTTGGTTTTGAATATCCTAAATATACATGAATAAAAACAATAAAAAGTTAAATTGTTAAAATACGTACCTTATCTTGTTACATATATTTGTCTTTGTACTTTTACAGTTATCACATTCATTACACTGTGGCTGGTACAAGGGAATCACGTGGTCACCTACGTCAAAATAAAAGCAGAAGTTATTTACTATTACAACTTTAAGGTAGTCACGTGCATGGTAACCTTTTGGGTAACCACAGATGTGTTTTCTTTCTAGTATATCCAAGAGAATCACTTCATCTCCTTTATAAAAAAAACAAACAATATAACAAACACTTTTCTACTGGATACCACGTGATCAAATCTTGAATTATTATGTGGACCAATAGATCTTTTTAGAAAAATTTGATTGATTGATGTGGTAAATATGATATGGTGCTTAGTTAATATGTCGACCATTCGGTTTTACTTGAAACTGAAACAGTCAATAAACCTTCTTTGTATTCTGTTACGCCTTCACCAACGCTCTCAACGATTCCAGCCCCTTCATGCCCGAGTATCATAGGCCATTTTATTCTGGGGTCCCACGACTTCCCATCTAGCACGCTCAAATCTGAGTGACAAACGCCATTTGCAATTACCTAAAATGAATCAAAATCAGCATTAAATCGTAACATTTGACATACTTTTTCAGTTTCCATGTGTTATACAATTCAGATAAGCGTTCACACGCACTAGGATTCAAAGGTCACAATCTTTTAAAATCCGTGAATAAAAAAATCATTATTTTGTATATATAAAATACTACAAGGTTTCGCAGCTGCCATGTTTTAACGCAACGGAAATGCGTTGACCGGTTTACAATTTCCAATTAAGATTAGATACGATGTGGAATTTGTAGATCATGATCAAGATCAAGCAGTTCAACGACGAGAAGTAACAAAAAGAATCTTCTTCAACTCAAAGGCAGTCGCATATGTGAGATAACGTTATTAATTTCTCAAACACATATTGGTCATAGTTCAACAGTAGCGGGATTTATTAGCAAACTGTTATCTTGGTGCAGGAAGATGTGTCAAATAAAGAAATTAAACTGAGGCCTCTACAGTTGTACTTTTGTGAAGGTTTCTTTTAATACTATATATGGTCTTGTTTTGCCTTCCATTCTTTTCATATATTCGTGGGCATGACTTGTTCTATATATGTGCAGTAATAAGATACTTTATGTCCGCTTAACACATTTATGAACAAGTCATAAAACAGTACTATTCAAACAACTCAATATGAAAGTAGTTTACTATGTTAAGTTCAAAAATCAGAACGCTGAAAATTTTCAAGGTTCGTTTACATTGTCCAAATATCATGATACTAGATTAGAGTTCAAATGATGTAAACTGTTTATAATCTTGTAAAGGATGATGACATAGCATAAGTAAATTATGTCAAGGTAAGATATTGATAAAATTTAAATATCCTGATATGCTATCGGTGATCCTCGGTTATTGTCCTAAGGGACTTGATAGTAAAACCGGCCCAGTTAATTTGATTATCCTTTAGAAGATATACCCACCAATTAAGTTGTACATCGACCAACATATTTTCGTCCCAATTAATAAATTATAAAATACACACATTTTTTTCAACAACGGAAGAGATGGCTCCTAAAATGACCTTAAAAGATCTTTTATAGTCAATCATGCATGAAGAATAAAGGGGTCTGTAAATAATGAAAAAAGTGGAATTAAACGTTCCAGTTCGGATGATTCAAAATTCAACTTTGAATACCTAATATAACATCATATGCAGAAATGCGTAACATTGTTACCTTAATTCTGACTTCCCTGGCTTTAGGTGGCGCTACTTCAATGGTTTCAATGGTAACGGGTTTCTTTGGTTCCCAGGCAACGGCTGCTCGACACACAATGGGCTGTCACAATAAGGGTTAAGAGAATATTAGAGGTTTTATGCTTTTATATAGGTAAAAAAAATTAAAACTATTTTAAGATTTCAGTTGATAACTATATACTTGCAGCAATGAAAGTTATTCCGTAGACTTGTTAGAAAAAATACGATATGTGCAGTGTAAGCCTTTCAACAATGCATCACGGAACATTTCATCGACACGGACGCATTTTAGTGAACATTTATATATATATATAACTTTACTAAATGTAATTATTAATAGATATTGCACTACTTTAAAGATAAGGGTCAGCATCTATAATGTAAAACATAAGCATATTCATGTCCTTTATTTTAAAGAACAGTTTACAAATTTGTTAGCTTTTAAATTGCATGAAATGAGGAGTAAATATTCTTTTAATAAAACCTATGCATCTTTATATTGATCACATGTAGATTCTTCAAGCAAAATCAGTGATAGGTATAATTTGTTTAGGGTCAAAATTTAGATCGTTTATGTTTTTAAGTAGAATCCACAAGTGTCGTCTTATTTTATGCAAAATTGATGCAATTCAAGAAAAACTATCTCGTTAACTGTCTGATATTAAAAATTACTTAAAATAAATAGAAGTATAACAGAGTTAACATACCTTTCCAGCAGTGGCCATGTTTTATCCTAAACTTTGATCGTTTGTTGTTGTATCTACTTATAGTGGCCGACTTTTTATCAACTTTGTGCTGTAAATTACGTGTGCTTTGTTTGCATTTAAAATAAAGTGTCGATAAATTTCGAGAACGAATGCATTACCCTTCGTGGATTATATGATCGAATACGTATTTAAAGTCAATAATTAACTTAATTAATTAATTGCCTATATTCATCAATATCTGAAAATTATAATTATGTTATTTTTTCAAACGGTAAATCTTGTAGGTTTTTAGATGAAACATGTATATATCAATAGAGCTGAAACATGTTTACATCATCACTTTTATTATACAATAAAATTGAATACAAGGAAATAAAGAATTTTGCTGTAGTAATACTAATTCTTTGAATTAGTGCCTTACTTTAAAAACCTTAAAATGCTGAATGCAGATACTCTTGCTTTTCATCCGAAGATGAAACTTCCTTCATTATATGAGCCGCGTCACGACAAAACCAACATAGTGGGTTTGCAACCAGCATGGATCCAGACCAGCCTGCGCATCCGCGCAGTCTGATCAGGATCCATGCTGTTCGCTTATCAACCCTATTACAAGTAGAGAAACTGATAGCGAACAGCATGGATCTTGATCAGACTGCGCGGATGCGCAGGCTGGTCTGGATCCATGCTGGTCGCAAACCCACTATGTTGGTTTTGTCGTGACGCGGCTCATATATAAAAAGGATGTTGCAGACGCTGCGCGTGCAGACCAGAATATTTAGCTCAATGGTAACTGTTCTCTGCGCTAAGCAGTTACCCGAGAGCTAGATATTCCCGTATGTGACGACTGTTGGTGCATCATTCTTTTCCTAGCATATTACATATAAATCATATTTTGGAAAGAAATTACGAAAAGTATTTTCATTTAGCGCTCTTTCTTAAATGACGTCATCCTAATAGCGCTATTCATTCATAAAAAATGTGATTTGTCTTGATATTTAACGAAAAAATTCTTAATTGATAATCAAATGTTTGCCATTTGCAAGTGTCGTATAAATTTTCCTGAACAGAACTAGATATATTTTTTACAGGATTTATATTATAAGTAAACTTACCATTCACTTGAAACATAGGCGGTCGGCATTATTGTTTATGATTTCTCACTCGTGCATAATTTATACCGTGCATAAGGATACGATTTAGTGGTACTCAATCGTAAAGCAATCGTGTAAATTTAAAGTAAGTACCAAAATAAAAAAAATTATAGCATAACCAGTTTTTATTCATGTTGTAAATTATGTAGCATTTTCACTCTTTGGTTTGATTTGTTTTAAGATAGTGGTTACGGTTCAACGTAAACCAATGAATGTACATGAATTTATTAAACAGTTTTAAGATGAACTTCTGGTATACATGTACAGCGTGCTTTATTCGTTACTTGATGCATGTATATAGGCTTCAATGAAAAAGAATTTAAAGTCAAAATTTTGGATTGTCAGCTTCTGCTAAGCATAGACTCTGTCTCGCGACTACGCAGATGTTTACCGCAATCGGAACTGCCTCGGCTATTATCTATAATATCATCGGAAACAATACGGATTGAAAGTAGTTCTACCAAGTGGCAGAAACAGAGATAATGTAAAACGAATGTATATATTTGACATCTAATGTCTGTTCCGGTACTCTTATGCTTGAAAATATGTCTTACATCAATTTAAATATGCCCACTGATGTTCAATTTTAAACATATCCGACCAAATGTCAACATGTTGGTTTTTTGTACTTTCGGTTTCTACAACGATAATAATAAATATATAAATAATGTATTGTTTGCTTTTGTACATATGAATTCACTTATTTTAGGTGGACTTTTACTACATATATTGGAAATAAACTTGTCAACAACCCCCAGCATTAAATTACTATTTGTTTACATGTTTAGTTTCTTAGCGTAGGTTAGACCGAAATACCGCATCCGTTCAGTGTATTCATACTATTGTGTTCGAGGTCCTTATCCGAAGACTCACGGAAAGGCCGAGTAGTTGCGATTGGTTTTACCGGGTATTTTTGACTTGGTAACAGGGTAAAACCCTTTGAAACAATCTACATTCGGCTACTTTTAATAATTTCTTTGACATTCCTTTCTGGCTGGTACTTCCAGACCAACTCACTTCCAGACATGCGTCTGTTTTTTTGTTGTTTTTTTCCCAAACATAATGCGGATTTGTATCTTCAATTCTTGAAGATCGTTCAGCACGGCATAATTGTTGAATTTGTGCAACTTTAAGTTCTTTCTCTTTTTGGTGGTTCAAGTATTCCTTACTTTACTGTAGGACTATAATCACCTAAGGGTATGTTGCCTGCTTTTTAAATTTGTCTTTTCATAGCCTTTCTATGGTATGTATGCTATATAAACTTCTTATAATTTCAATTCTATTAAGTTTCGCCAATTGTTTTCTTGTTTAGGGGACACACATTCGTTCACTACGGGACCATACTCTGCTTTTCATGGAATAGTACGAGTGTCACATTGAAGGTTCTATTATATATAATCGCCACATGAGCACATCAAAATTCAAAAATTAACCATTTCATGAATTCTGCCGGTGCTTGCGGGGGGTGGACGACAGCTTGCAGTTACCACTACCGTCCATGAACAGGGTAAATCAAACCAAGCCTGCAACATTTTTAATTTTGCCGCTTTGGACGTTCAATTAAGGATTTTTTCTCTTTTAAATGCGAAAACGACAAATGGGTATTTCAAGCTAGGGTTAATCTAACTATGTCAAAATAGTCTTAAATATGGCATTGTTTTAACGTGCATTATACAAACTATATCTTTATTTGGCACATTTTCAGACTAAAATTTTCCAGTTTGCATTGATTACACTAATATATCAACAAAAAATGCAATTAGGTTTCCAAAGACAACGTATCAAATCAAATAACATTCCATGGAAAATGTATCAATTCGTAGTTAAAGTACATGGAATTGGTCGTTTGAACTGTAACCATTCACTAGCAAAATGATAAAAGTTGTAAAGAAAAAATAACTCTCTACATGCATCTTTTTATTAACAATTTATTGGCTAGATTTTAGTAATACATAAAACAGTTGATAATTTTCATATTCCATCCCAACAACCAATATAAAACATTAGTTGTTGAGAACTTTTCTTATATTTATTACACATGTATAAATGTATATACGCCTTGGTTATAAAGTTACTTTATATTTTAAATTCTGAAAATATGTGCCATCCAAAAATTCATTTCGGTCCTACAAGTCCGAACAAGTTGATCTCACCAAAGTTTAATTATGGTCCGGATGCTGAAATACAATACAAACATGTCCATAAAATTTTATAAATTAATCTACAGCAAAACGTGCGAACGACGATTCTATAAGTTAACTTTATTACCTAATAAAATCAGTCTTGTGAAATGATTTTTTTCTCCATTTTTTAAAAAAAAATCATATACATTCTACATATAAAATATTATAAGAAAAAGAATAGGATTAAGAAAAGAATATGTTAAATAATCGACATTTGTAATTATTGTATGATTGGCTATAAGTACACACCTTAAGCAAAAAATATTCAGATAAATCAGAGAGTTGCTACATCAAAGTCGCCAAGATGCCTTAATGTTAACTTGTCCACAAAAGCACTGCCCGGCTGGGTGAAATCATATTATGTTAATGTCGAAATTTGACAAGAAATGAGAGAAAATGAAACGGACAATGCCGAAAAATATGGTGGTTGATTTGTACATGTCGAAAACACGACTAAGTAACAATTTTTTATTTTCGTATTTTCGTGTTTTCGAGCGAAAGAACAACAAAGTGGTCGTCACATTGTCGTTATTTTGAGTTTTTGCCGCGAGAGTACGACAAAGTGGTCACATTGCCGTATTTTCGCCTGGTGCCCCGCGGAGCAAAAATACAACATAGCACAAATCAAGCACCATAGATAAATGATCAAATTGACATTGAACCAAATATGTAGAACATTGCCACGGCGAAGTACCCTACCTCTTGCCTTTTATCAACATATCATAGGCCTCGTTGACTTTATCAAGTTCCATTGTGTGTGTAACAAACTCGTCCAGCATCAGTTCTCCGTTCATATATTTCTCTACAAGTTTCGGTGTTTCATCTCTACTTTTATACCCTAAAAGTTATGAGAAGTAACATGAAAATAAATATCAAAATGAATAATAAAAATACTCATATTATAAGCGAAAGGGAATAAAATCATATATCATTTGTCATAAAGATTTTGATAGGTGATAAAGCCCAGTAGAGCCCCAGTAGGTCCCCGATTGATTGAAAACGCGCGAAAATGATGGCGTTGATACATAATTTTCATTTGATATAATGTTAAATGATATTTTCTCCTATTTAATAAGTAATTCATGATGATTTTCTGATTGATCCTTATGCAAGACTGGACAGAATGGAAATGGGAGAGGGTTTAAACACAAACAAATGCAAACATCGCAAATTGCCGTGATTCTTTTAAAATGATCCGGACTTTGCCTGGGCTCTACCGGGATCAACCATAGCTCCATCGTCATCCTCCAGGCTTTTGTCGGCATTCACCAGCGCTCTGACGGCATTCAACGGCACTCTACCGGCGCTCTACCGGCTATATCATACCCGGATCATCCCGGTTTGTGCCAGCAGAACTACGGTGCTTGCCAAGTGTAACCCCGGTCGTTCCCGGCAGAGCTAAGGATGAAGCCGACAAAGCTATAACTTCCCGGAACATCCCGGACCATCCCGGTGATATTAAATATTTCATTCCATCCGGGGTCGAATGCCGAATGTTCCCGGATCAACCCGGACAATTCCGGCAGAGTTAGGGATGTACACCGGTTGTTCCCTGTCGTATCACGGCGACATCTACCGGGAGACTACAGGGGCTCTACCGGATATCAGTGAGACTTCAGCTTAAAGGAAACATTGTTAATCAGAGATTGTACCTCCGAAAGATGTTCCTTTCCAGATTCTTCCACCTGCTGATATGAAATAAGGCTGGACTGACACCTTCTGTGTAGCAGCGACCACGCCTACAAGTGTAGCCACGCCCCATCCCTCGTGACAACTGTACAAGGCTGATTCCTATATTAAAATTGTCAAACATTTCTTCACATAAATAAAACATATTTGACACTTCAGCATGTATTAAGCACACATCGATTCTAGTCGGAAATCTAATTATCTTATCTATCTACTTTAAAGGTAGATCCTAAGCTTAATGATGTACATGTACATTGTAAGTTTGAAAGCTGTTTTCTCATTACTCTCGGTGATTCTCTCGTACTGTTTGGAACTACTATTATTCACCATTTAAGCTGTGTAATTGAAGAAAAGCTGTACCAACATTGTCGTTTTATGCATATACACATCAATGTACAACATTTTATTTAATATATTGATTAATACACGTACTCCGATTTCTACTTGAAAAGTTATGATGATTTTAGGATTCTAAGAAATGACAGTTACCATGATGGCCGTGTTGCCGATACATTCAAATGTAAAATCACAACCGCCATCAGTCATCTCTCGGATCACTTCCTCGATTGGTCTATCATAGTCCATAGGGTTGATAAATTCCGTAGCTCCAAAAGTTCTCGCTGGAAATATTATAAGACATTCCTTTCTAAACCAATCTGCCCACTTTTAATTGTTAAAAAAAAGAAATGTGTCAGAATTAGGGATGATTAGGGACTAAAACTTCTTTCATGTGAGGAATCTAGATAGCTTACGGGACGTTGGTGGTTCTACTCATGTGCCTGCTCGTGCCTCAAATAATGCACGGATGGACACCTGAGGTTTTACTGAACTAGTAAAGATTAAGATTGAAAGTTGCTATGTAACCTTTAAGGTGTCGCGGTTTGACTAAAAACCCATCAAAATTAACATACTTAGTTTAAGGACAATTGTCCTATGCATGTGTGGAAATTTTTTCATCTGCTTGAAGAGGCTTATCTATTCTTAAACATGCACGGCCTTGATCTGTACTGATGACCTAGACGAAAGTACTACATATATTACGTTAAGGAATACTGTACCTATTGCTTCCTTGCTAGGGTTAATATCTAGAGCAATAATTCTCTTAGCGCCGGCAGCTTTACATCCCATAACGGCTGATAGACCGACACAACCTAAACCCCATACTGCACACGTTGATCCTTTCTCCACCTAAAACACATCGAGATATCTAATATATGCTTGTTTGGTTGGTTTTTTGTTTAGCTGGATGGTTTTACGGCTCACCAAAACAGTATAGGTCAAATATATTTTGCAATGTTGAAGATTGTGTCATTTGTATAAAGCATATTTTCATACTTTCTAGGGTAACTTGACATTTATCTATAAAATAATGCATCGAAATGTAGCGCGTAGTAAACATTATGTCAAAGTTACTAATACATGTTTATTTTATGTTCTTATACATGTAATCATGTTAAAGCATCTATTGAAATGATTAATGTCATATAGCATTGTTGCCTTTGAAACGTCTTTACATAAAATTGAGCCGCGTCACGACAAAACCAACATAGTGCGTTTGCGACCAGCATGGATCCAGACCAGCCTGCGCATTTTATCATTTTCCTACTTGTAATAGGGTTGGTAAGCGAACAGCATGGGTCCTGATCAGACTGCGCGGATGCGCAGGCTGGTTTGGATCCATGCTGGTCGCAAACGCACTTTGTTGGTTTTGTCGTGACGCGGCTCAATTACAATTTTATAATCTTGGGATATGTAAACCGTTACATTACCTTTGCAGTATTGAGAGCCGCCCCGTAACCAGTTGACACACCACAGCCGAGAAGACAAATTTTGTCCATAGGAGCTGCTGAATTTACCTAGAATAACATTATTGACTTTAAGAAAACGTTTTAGTAAATTAACTCCCCTTAAAATATAAAAAGAGACCTTTGTACTATAAGATCCTTTTCCTTGCACATAAATGTATTTTTGTTATATACTACTAAATCTTAGATCTCAAGTTTAACCAGAAGGAATAGTTCATTGATAGGGTATTATTACCGGATGGTAATACATGTACATTTTTTTATTCAACCTTATTATATTAAGATCGGACCAGCACTGTTAAGGCCATATAACAACTGCTAAAAGAAACACATCAGGTACCACGCCATACATTATTGACACAAAAATAATTCCATGTGCGAGCGGATAATTCAGTGACTGTTTCTAATATAGCTTAAACACTTCCTTACAATAGGTTTACCCAATATTCTTTTAAAAAATGTGAAGGAATTAGCTGCAATTGTATTTTCATAACGTACAATAACGGGCAACAAACCAATCTTACCTTGCATATGGAGATATCTGCAACTACTGTATACTGGCTAAAGGTACTTGTGCCCATAAAATGATATACTGTTTTCCCTTTGCACGTGAAACGCGTTGTTCCGTCAGGCATGAGTCCCTTGGCCTGCGTTGCACTTAAATTCAAGTAAAAGTCTTTTACATTAATAAAACACTACTGTGACGTGTCCCTACTTCCTGCAGTGAAGGATAAGATATAAAATGACAACAGTGTTTCTGAACAGGCTGTAGGTTTGTGTATTGCATATTAAAGTAAAAGCTTCAGGCACTAAGCATATGCCCGGTTCTAATTGTAGATTGAAGGATAACTAAAATTTCAGTTACTGGATAGTTCTTAATGAGAATGGACACTCTTCTCTGATATAGCGGGAATGAAAATTCACAAAAGTCTGCACGTCAATACTCTTAAAATTTACTTTAATTGAATTGTTTTAGTCTTAATATTTGAAACATCAGTAACAAATTGTCCATTCATACCTGATTTTATTGCAGCCGTTGGTTTTCGGGCTCTTACAGAGTTTACACTGCTTACATTGCGCCTTATATAGAGGAATCACGTGGTCACCTAAAATAAAAGAACCAAAAATAAAATGACATACAAACCTTGTACTTTCATAGGCACAAACACTTTTGAGATTTTTAAAATAATATTAATTTTCGTCTACAAATTGGTGCTTGACTGGTTTATTTACTTTTATACTATGGTGTCATTATAATTCATTCTTATATATGTAAGTCTAGATAATAATTTTCATTTAGTCAAAGTACAATACCTGGTTGGACATTAGTTACACCCTCTCCGACACTTTCAACAATTCCTGCCCCTTCATGTCCAAGAATCACTGGCCATTGGACTTTACTGTTGAAGGTCCGCCCCTCCATCACGTGATAATCAGAGTGGCACACCCCATTTACAAAAACCTTCATTTTTAAATAGAAAAAAAAACATGGTTGTTTCTCGAAAACGAAAATGTGTTCGATACGCGTTAAGATTTTCTTAACATTCAATGGAAATAAAAAGACATACTTTTGATAAAAGGCACACATAATTGGTACACACACAATATCTGTTCATTTTTTCAAAAAGATAGAAGATTGCAAACACAATTTACCTTCATTCTAACCTCACCGGCTTTGGGTGGTGCCACCTCTATCGTTTCGATGCATAGGGGCTGTTTAGCCTCCCATTGTATCGCAGCCTTGCACGTGATTGTCTTAAAATAGAAAAGTTGTGCAAAATAATGAAGAAAAACATAAAATTTTATTTACTTTTAGAAAATATTGCTTTACCTTGGCCACAAGAGTGAGCAGTAGTCAGTGAGTAATGTTTATTGAGTGAGTAGTGCTTAGTGACAAATATAAATGAAGTGAGCAGTACTAAATAAGTAATGTTCTGTGTTTGAGTAATGCATTGCGAATGAGTAGTTCTCAGTGAGTAAAGCTTATGAAGTGAAGTTGTGATTAGTGAAAAATTTTCATGAAGTGAAGTAGTGCGCAGCAAGTAATGTACATAAAGTGGGAAGTGCTTAGTAAGTTATGATCATGAAATGAGTAGTGATTAGTGAGTAATCTTCATGAAGTAAAGAAGTGATTAGAAGATAATGTAAATGAGATAGAGTAGTGCTTAAAGAGTAATGTTCATGAAATGAGGTAATGTTCATGAAGTGAAGTAGTGCTTAGTGAGTAATGTTCATGAAATAAGTAGTATTTAGTAGGTAAAGTTCATGAAGTGAAGTAGTGCTTAGAGAGTAATGTTCATGAAGTGAAGTAGTACTAAGTGAGTAATGTTCATGAAGTGAAGTAGTGCTAAGTGAGTATACTCATGAAGGGAGTAGTGCTTAATGAAAAATGTTCATGGAGTGAGTACTGATAAGTGAGTAATGTTCATGTAGCGAATGAGTAGTTCTGTATGAGATGTTTATGTGTTGAACAGTCCTGCGTATGTAATATTCATAATGCGATTAGCAAGAAATGAATATTTTTCAAATGTGTGGCGTTAGATGAGTAACGGCGATTAATTTTGATCATTCGACCATCCACGCGCATGAATGACGGTGTGTTGCAAGTGACCGTGCGACCATAATAAACACGCATGAATGACGGTGTGTTGCAAGTGACCGTGCGACCATAATAAACACGCATGAATGACGGTGTGTTGCAAGTGACCGTGCGACCATAATAAACACGCATGAATGACGGTGTGTTGCAAGTGACCGTGCGACCATAATAAACACGCATGAAGACGGTGTGTTGCAAGTGACCGTGCGACCATAATAAACACGCATGAATGACGGTGTGTTGCAAGTGACCGTGCGACCATAATAAACACGCATGAATGACGGTGTGTTGCAAGTGACCGTGCGACCGTAATAAACACGCATGAATGACGGTATGTTGCAAGTGACCATGCGACCATAATAAACACGCATGAAGGACGGTGTGTTGCAAGTGACCGTGCGACCATAATAAACACGCATGAATGACGGTGTGTTGCAAGTGACCGTGCGACAATAATAAACACGCATGAAGGACGAATTACGCACGAATTATCCTACAGAATGACAAATTACCGATTGTTATTACAGATCATTATTTCAATGGATTGTTAGCCTTGCAAAAAAAATCCCTTGACACATTTTAACATATTTTATAAATGTTTACCGTAAGTATGTCATAAATGTAATAAAAATTAATAGGATGTTTTCCTAACGAGACAAAATTGCATCAATAATCTTCTGGGTATTGCGTTTTAACTCTTCACTTGCTGAATTTGTGACGGATATGTCCTGTTTTGAATTTGGAACAGTCCACTAATTTAAAGTTAAAGGTGTTTTTATAATATCATAATACTAAAAACTGAAAAAGTCAGTTCAGAAAGGCACGGACATGTAGACCGGTTTGGCTCAGTAATGGTGGGAGAGACTAATCAATTATGGTTTTAGTAAGTTTATGTTTACTCAAGCAGCCTTTATAAATGCAGTTATCTAAACAAATAGTTGATTTTCTGAGCAAAAAAGTCTTTTGTTTGTTTGTTTGTTTTTTCTTCATTTTGTCAAATAAACTGTAACAGTATAAGAAGATTTCCATCACGGGCAGTTCTACATAAATTTATTCGTGGTACTTGAACTGAAATGTCAAAATGGGTGTACCGTTGCTGTACTTATGAGTAGACTGGTCTCATGTCAGTTTATCACTAACAACAGACTGTCGACCCATTTCTAGACACGCAAACAAAACCCGTCTTCCGAGATCGGGCCAAAAAGTTCCCACTGTTCCAGATTTTCTGAAGAATGGCGCAACATACTTCGTATATGGGTTTTAATTAATGTTGTGCTAATAAAACTTGTTTTTTCTGAAACGTTTGAAGCGCATGTCAAATTTCTAATGAAAGAGCATCGAGAGGAACCTTATCACGTTAAGTGGTTTTGTGTGTGTGTTTTTGCTGTTGTTGTTGTTGTTGTTGTTTTCATATACAGTTCACTGGCGTATTTTAAAGTGTAATGCATTGTATTTGAGCGAGACTTTATAATGATCCCTTTTGTTTCATAAAAATAACAGCTTATTCATAGCGGGTGTAAAGTGTCAATTTACATATTGGTAAAAAACATACATTTTTCCATTCTAAATTCGCCAAACATCGTCACTGTCTTTACGTGGCTATTTTAGGTATGTTCAAAACACGCAAGATGACGATATATGCCAAACATTTGCGTATTTAAATGAATGGACCCTGCAGAAAATTAACAGATATATGCAAATCTGTGCCATTTTTCTATATAGAGTACATATAATTATATAAATCGGAACATTACCATATATATACTAAATTGTACATGTACCATTTTGTTTCTATAACGAGTACACATATATACTTATCGGACCATTTCCCTTGAAATAACACGTCCAAATTGAGTTTACAATCAAGGTCTACCTCATGAATATTTTAAGTCATATGAGTGAAAAAATGACCTGAATTAGTTAAGATAGGTCAATGTATACATTATTGTTGATTACCAAATTAGTTAAGACACGTGCATATTATAAAAATGTAGCTCTACATACACTTGGATGAATTAATGATTGCGTTCATTATACAGAAGTGTACGATTTGTCAAACTTGTTTTCCTTTGCATTTATATTTGTCTAACTTAAGATTTAGTGGAATATTTTCAAATCGAAGGACCAGAAGTAAAATGTTAGGAAATTATTCTTTTCTTGTATGTGTGTCAGCCTTATATTCAAATGCAAAAAAAAAACTACTAAAAAGACTAAAAAAAAGACTAAAGGAGAAAAAAGTATCAAAATATCTCTCCTTTTAATATTATTTACCACTAGCCAGCTGGCAGCAACTGAATCCACCTATGCGACCAGTGCAGACCAAAATTAACAAGCCACATCCGTTCCGTCTTACAATGGTCGGCACTGTATGCTATTCAGTCAGTATTTATTATGTAATGTTCCCTTAAAGTGATGAATGGTTTTGTCCAGATTAAAAGATGGACGTGCCCATTTAAGATATCAAGCACGGTAGTCAATCATACGTTGTTTTACCGGGAGGTCAGCAGTTTTAATGGAGACAAGCAATGCTTATGGAAAGCAATTTCATGTACTTATAGGTCAATGTACTCTCCGTAAAAAGAATTGTTTCGGTAATCTTTAAACTACACATCGGCCAATCTTCAAGCGTCTGGCAATATCAGACGTCATTGCTGATAGATGATTTGTCCACACTTTTCCGCTTTACAGGGATAAAGGATATGCACGCATCGCAAATCAACAATATTTGTCCACTATGTCCGGGTATTTCCAAATCCATAAAGGGGTTTGGTGAAAAGCAATTTGTTTTAGCGAAAATCACTAAAAAAATAAGTGAAAATCAGCAAAATTTGACACACTATATATGGCCAAAACCGATATATGTTCACCTTTCCGAATAATACCAATACATCCATCCGATTATAGCTTACTCGGCTTTAAATGGGAGGGGGAATATTACTATGATAAATACCTCCCATTGGGAGCGTCTTCCAGTTGTCAAATCTTTGAGACTTTCAGTACTGCCGTAAAATGGATAGCTCATAACAAATTTGGCATGTGATATAAAGTAAAAATCCTTGACGATTTTTTGTTCCTTGCACCCACTTATTCAGAGGCCTTAGCCTCACTTCTCAATACGGAAATAACTTAAGCCCGCCTCCCGCAAGAAAAGCTTGAAAAAGCGTCTCTGCTTCTACAAGAGCTATGCTCAAAGCAATCTTGCCAACTTCGAACCCTTCTCTCCCTAATAGGCCTTCTTAATTTTGCATGGTCTGTCATTTCACCGAAGAGAGCATTTCTTAGACGTTTGATTAACTTATCAATTGGAGTAAAAAAGTTGAATTATAAAGTCAAACTGAGAAACTCGGCTAAGGAGGACATGAAAATGTGGTTAAATTTCCTTGACAATTTCAATGGTAATTCTTTTTTCATCAACGAAAAAAGGCTATCCAGTAATAGTTTATGCTTACATACAGATGCTTCACACTACAACCCCACCCGCGCCCCCTCTGTAAAACTAGTAAAATGTCAACGTTTCTATGCATATATATTACCCCTTGTCGAAATTTTGCGAAACCTTCTTGTAAAGAATCTTGTGTAACCAACGATTAAAATGGATACAAGCATAATAACTGAGGTTTCAACCTCATCCCCGGTAAAGTCCGCACTCTGTGGGTACAGCCGAACTGTTAGAATCCCGCTATATGCACTCGCATTGAGAGCTGGAGGAATCTGCATTTGCCCTTCAAATCGAGGACACGCGCACTCTCTTTCACCGATATTCCCTGCACACCGTATGCATGACTTTGAAATTTATCATGACCAAAATAACGCGAATGTGAGGGATAAAAATGTTTTTCAAAAATGAAATCATGAATATAACACTATTAACTAATATTTTAATTGCTTTAAGTATACGAGTATTCATCAAAAACCATATTAATTATTTTCCCGTCAGGACAAACAAGCCGATAACACTTGTCTAACGTGTTGATCTTCGAGAATGGTTACTTCGGGATTTCTATTTTATTTTACTGTTAATAACGCAGATATATTTGACTTTAAACGCATATATAATTCCATGGTTTATTTAAGAAAATGAACCTAAAATAAGCAAAATACAATAGCATCATACGATTAGCATGCAATGTTTCTTTTTAAAAAAAGTAAAACACTTTTATCAAACTAAGCAAAAATTATGCTCAATATTAACTTATATAAGAAAATAAACGTTTTATGTACCTTTCCTGCAGTAGCCATGGTTCAAGTGAAGAAATATAGAACAAGAAAATCTCAAGGTTAACAAGTTATCCATCTAGTGACAGAACAATTTTACTATCATACAAAAGAAAAACGTAGGTCACGAATTTTACTTAGCTCCGGATTCCTAATGTGATAAAATGTTCACTCAGCAATATTTTGTAATGTGTGTCGTCCCCGATTTGAAGCGTTTAATAAGATTTATTGTAAATGTTAGACGGTAAAAACAAATATTAAATACTTAATGTCACAAAGCAAAAAAGGTGGGGGAGGTAAAAACCTATCAAATAGAATTAAAGCTAAGTTTCAGACGCCGAATGGCAGTTTCAAATACGAAAGCAAAAAGAAAATGTGCAACAACCACTGTCACGTGACATTAATTTATTTTATACGAATTTATTTTAGTTCGATTGTGTTGAAACACTATGTGGCGCCGTTATATGGCGCAACGCCGCTAAATGTCGCACTTACCGCTAAATGTCGCACCAATACCGCTAAATGTCGCAACTGCCGCTAAATGTCGCAAAAATCATTTGCCGTTAAATGTCGCAATGTTAACGTTAAATGTCACACGAATTTCCGCTACCGTTAAATGTCGCAACACTACCGTTAAATGTCGCAAGATATAAATTCATGTTAAAATCATGATTAAAAGTAGTAGTAGTTTAATTCAAAACGCCCTCATAGTTATTTTTACTGTAATTGCCATTTAACAAAAAGGATCTTTGTTTTAATTGTTTTCTTTTATGAACCTAAATATCGAGGATTTGAGCTGCTATATAATGTAATATTGACGCTAGAAGGCGTATTCTAGAAAGATACAATTGAAATTCAAGTCTCAATAGATAAGTATTTTTCTTTTGTCTCCCTTTTTCATTTATAACCCTGATTGACAACATCTTAAAAGTATTATGATATTGTCGCGATCAGAATTCGGTTTAAGTAATTTCATTGATTTGAAGACCTTTTTTTCTTGCTAGTACTAATAGTAATAGATCATTTATAGGGCGGTTTAAGCCCCAATTTACACAGCCCTGGTTTGGTGGTCCCGGATTGCACGGTTTTAGTCATACGTGGTAAACGGCGTGGGTCGTTGAAATCGCGTAAGGGCGGTTTGAGAGATCACCACGGTTGTCCATTTACACAGCAGGAACCCCGTACTCTATACTGTTTACCGTGAAAATCGTAGTCCCGGATTGCCACGGTTGCCAGGTAAAACAGGCAGAGCTACGGTAGAGTACATTGAGGTCACTGGCAACAACGCTCCGGTAATGTCCCGGATATTGCAGACAAGTACGGTTATACAACGATGATAGACGGTGGTGCAACGACCTCATGCCGATAGAACAGGAATATAAAAACTTGAAGTGCTACTTTGGATCATTTTGTTTAGAGAAGGAACACGAGCATGGACAATTTGTTAAATGAGAGAAGGAAAAATTCTTCAGCTGGTGCATTTTCAGCTTCAGGTACCTCAACCTCTGAAGGTGTTGTAGACACAGTTTTTTTTTTCTAACTTCCATCCCCTTTCCTTCGGATGGCATCTCTGCTGTCTTTTTACCAAATGACTGATGTCAACGTGGTCAGTCAGTTTTATTCTCATAAACTTGAACAGGAAGCATAGGTGCATTACCAGGGCGTCACCGGCACAGTACCGGCATCACCAATAGCATTACCGTGGCAAAAACGGCGATGGTCGGGATGGACCGTGATGAAACCGTGTCTAGTCGGGTTTCCACCGGAATCAAGCGGGAATACACCGATTTAGCATCGGCGCTTATCGTATATATCCGGTGCTATATCGGGTTCTGAACCGGGAATACACCTGGGCTCTGTCGGGGATGTGTAAACGCAATTTGATTTCTCAGAAAAACACCACTGAACACCTCGGTTCACCAGCTTAAGACACAGTAGCGATACCGTGGCCATTACCGGGACAGTGTTAATTTGGGCTTTTTCAAGCGGAACCTGCAAACATTTTCAATTTTGCCGTTTTGGACTTTCTTTAGGGGTTCTTTTTATCTCTATTTTATCAATGACTGATGTTCCTCAACACACATCTGAACAACTTAAGTATTCAAGGAAAATATAGCACTCAAACCCACTGATCCGGGGCCCAAAGACCAAAGACCAAACAATTTTCAGACAGTAAACCAGTGACATAACAATTAAGCTGATGCTTATGAAAGATTATACTTGAATGTCGAATATGATATCATTTAATTGTGGTTACTTTGTTTCGCTAATATGTGTTAATACAACCGCAGCCAATGCATTTAAATTCAATAGACTACAATGTACAGTTAATTTCAACATGATAAAATTCAAATCTTATGTTTACTTGTAGCGTATCGTTAGTTAGGAGCTGATTTTATTAATCAGGTTGCTCTAATAATTAGTGTACATGCGGTTGTTATCTATCTTCCGATAATGTCAAACCCCTCGCGGGGACGTAAAAAATGGTTAACTTGGGTTTTGACATTGCCTTGTTTTGAAATGTTCAACGGGTTTCCAAATGCAATTACTTATGACTTGCATACTTAAGGGAATTAGGCGTCGGAAACTGATATGTGTTTGATGTTTGATATGATTGTATATCATATGTCATTACTTTCAGCTATTGTTTAACACAATATTTGCATTTATATCAACAGGTATGAGGGGCCTCCGTGACCAAATGACAGCTAACTATTTACTCCCGAGAAATGATTTTTTTTTTCATTAATGAAAAGCTAAACGTGTCGGCGTTGGTTAACCTTTTTGGTTATGTTTTCGATTATGTTTTCGCCTTGATTAACCTTTAGGTTACGGCTTATAGCTAAAAAATTCAAACATATTCACTTAAAACATTTAGCACCTTGATCATTTAGTATTTCTCACAGGGTCGGGTGTAAGATATGAGCGAATTTCACGATTAGCAGATATTATCATATTATATGCCGGCAGTTGAGTAAGCAGATGTCAAAATTAGAAAACGTACAGAAAATTTAGTACATTTTACCATTTGTCAAACACTATTTACGCTTGGGCATTATGGCAAGTAATATTTTACTCGTCAAGTCGCTTTATACTATGATAGATTCTCGGAAAATTTCATTAAATAATAGTTTTTTTTAAAATCATACTGTCAGAGTGCTAATCAAGTTTAAAAAACCTTGATTTTAATAACTGTCAAATAAAAACTTTAATATAGACATAAAAAATCATAGCCCTATTTTAATTTTACAAACCATGAATCAGCAAATAAGAACTCTTGCTGAGATTTGAACTCAGAACTCCTCTTATGTATGTGATACAATAAAAAGAGGCATTTTAAAAATTAAACTACAAGAGTTTAAAACTTACTTACCATGGCTTGTTATTAAAAGATTAACATTCTTCCTACTTTTTTGCATCTATATATAGTTTTCAAATAGCAAAATTTAGGTCTATTATAAATGAAAAAAAAACTGGCCAAAATTCATAATTTTATCCTGAAAATTCTTTTTTAAATCTTATTTAAAGGATTTTTCAGAATCATTTCAACTATTTAGTACATAAGAATTTAAAAAGAAAACAACAAAAAACACACACACTTAAAATGTTTGTTTTTTTCATATGATTACACATTTCTAAAAGATTTTGTAAAATATTGTCAATTTTCTATTCCTTATGGTTCTTATTTTACCAATCTAAGGCATAAGCTGTTCTGATGAATAAGAAAAAATAAAATTGAATTATCAACAGGAATAAATTCTGTCATGTACGTAAATTTTGCTTCTATAGGAGAAGCAAGTAAATGACTGCATACATTGTGTGAAAATGTAACAAATTCGAAAAATTTTACGGAACTAAATTTCAACATTGGTACTGTGACGTCATATGATGACGTCTTGAAAAAGAACGCATGACGTTATGCGGCAAAACAAGTAAAAATGACTTAAAATCACTAAAAAGACTGGTTTGACAATTTTGCTTGTAAAATATATCAGAATGATAAGACAGAAAAAATCGATAACAGGATAAATAGAATGATTGGTCCTATGCACGGGGGAGGAAGTGTTACACGAAGGATGGAGTTCTTATGATAACTTGTTCAGGAGTTCTTGTGATAACTGTCACAGAGTTCGTCGGAAAACATCTGTATATACTACAAAAAACACTCGTTAAAATGGTTATTTTCATCTTTCAAAAATGAGTTTTAGATGCTAAATTAAACTTTAATGATTAAGCTTGTCTTACATCTTGTATTATGTGTCAAAGCCTAATTCACAGGCCATTTTTAATCGCCTCTTGCTTCAAATCTGGTAGTTTTCAGTAAAATTTCTAAATTATTTGCCAATTCAAAAGTTTTGACCTATTTATTTCTGGTCTTCATCCTTACCAAACATAATTACCTAATTATAATGCAAAATTGCAATCATAAAGCACCGGCTAACAGATTTATAGCCGATTTTTCAAATGTCCCGGAGTTCCTGTGATAACTCTGAAGATGTCACAGAGTTCTTATGATAACTTTTGTTAATGCCAGTGTGCTTCTTGCGCTAAAACACAGCACGTTTTAGCGTCTTTTATCATTCAATAAGATTGTAAATCATTATGAAATGCAGTGCGATCATCCTTTGCATATCTGTTAGCCGGTGCTTTATGTTTGCAATTTTGCATTATAATTAGGTAATTATGTATGACAAGGATGAGGACCAGAAATAAACAGGTCAAAACTTTTGAATTGGCAAATAATTTAGAAATTTTACTGAAAACTACCAGATTTGAAGCAAGAAGCGATTAAAAATGGCATGTGAATTAGTTCTTGATACATAATACAAGATGTAAGACAAGCTTAATCATTAAAGTTTAATTTAGCACCTAAAACTCATTTTTGAAAGATGAAAATAACCATTTTAAACGAGTGTTTTTGTAGTATCACGGATTTATATTACAAGGATCGGACACTTCCGTTTAGCTTAAAGTCTCGTCGCGCGCATGCGCGGAATCGCACATAGGATAAAGGTGGACAGAATGAGAGATGGCGGAACGCGCGGAGTGCGAAATATGACTGATTTTCACAAGAGTATGTGGTGTTATTGCAGCTTTGTGAAAAAATATATACATATGAATGTATCGATACAGTATTATTTTGTGTCGCTAAAGTATTATTATATGAAAATATGCTGATAGAACGATGCAACGCTTAGTTAAAAAGTACCTAATTTAAAAAATATTTGCCTATTGTTTAGGCATACTCTCTACACTATGCTGCCCTTTTACGTCAAACTCAAAATATTACCCAATTCAGATTAAGATAATTCTTTTTTACATGGTTTAATGGGTGCATTGCAAACAAAAATTTCTTGATTTTTTAAAATTTTTAAAAAAATTCATATTTGAAATTTGTCTTTATTTCTGTGAATTTTTTCAAATGATTTGTACATTTTTTATTTGATTACATGTATTTTAGTATATAATATAGTAAATATTCTACTAATTAGTGTATTAAATATATTTTCAGATCATTATAGACAAGCGTTCATATATAGATGAATTCATTAGATTGGCAAAGAAGAAACTTTTATTTGCATACGGAACAGCTGTTTTATGATATTTTTTTTTATTTTGAAAGACCGCGCACATACAAAATATACAAAGTCATTCAAATTCTACTTGTTTTTGAAGATTGAGTGTTGCAATTATCACATGTAACCTGGTAATAAAAGTTTGAAAATAAAGATTTTCAATTATCACTTGTAACCTGGTAATTAACCCCCTTCAAAAGTAATTAAACTTCAAAGAAATTTAAGCGCTGTGTAAAAAATAATCAAAAGTTACTTTTATTTCGCATAATACTGACTCAAACTGTTAAGATTTTTATTGTTTTTCTAGCGTAACATTAAAATTTATCAATAATATCTTTCTACAGGCAATCAAATAAAAAGAATATTTAAAATATACAAGGCCGGAATCGAGGCAGCCACACGAGAGTACTTTTAAAACTGTTTCGATGATTATCTACTTCACTGCACCGACTTTTGAAAGCAGATTTACAAAAAAATAATAATGATATAAATGATGAAGGAAATTTAAATATTCTATGAATATAGCAGTATTAAAATCTCGGCAATATTTTGTACTAAAAAAATGAATAAATTTTCTTCACGTGTTGAGCGAATTGTAAAGCCTGCAATACATTTCCCGTAAAACAATTGTGCGTTAATAAATTTGACTACATAACCCAATAAATCTTAAATATTGCATCTTTGATCATCTGTGAATTACTTACATCGGCTTATTTTTTTATTTTGAAATTGAATTTATAATGTTACCATAATAATAAATTTCAAATACCTGCTTTTTATATAAAAAATGTAAATTTACCGCGGATTTTTTTCAAGTTTATTTTTTAATCGTCGTTGCAGACAGATAAACTGTACCTTTGAAAAACAAATTAGATATTTGAATTAAACAAGTATTTTTCGTCAATATAAACTTTAAATTTCCAAAATCGGATAATAAATGGAAAAGCTATATGGTATTTTGTAAAGTAGGTATCCGTTGCGAACGGGCATTTACGCTTAGCGCCGGTAAATTATCGATCGATGTACCTTTATCGGATGCACGACAAGATATTTAAGCATTTATATAGGGTTAACTGGGAGTGTCCGATCCCTGTAATATAAATCCGTGGTAGTATATACAGATGTTTTCCGACGAACTCCGTGACAGTTATCACAAGAACTCCTGAACAAGTTATCATAAGAACTCCATCCTTCGTGTAACACTTCCTCCCCCGTGCTATGGATGGAGAACTATCTCACCCAATAAATTCCTCCGATTATGTGGCCCCAGCTTTGCCGTGTGCAAAATGCGCAGCGCTTTTAAGTTTGGGAACCACATAATCGGATAGCTTCGTTCATAGCCGTCTGGTCAATTAAATTTATCGAAAGATTTTGTAGTTGGAAAAAACGGCGATAATATTGATGTTTATTTCGGCTGTTGCGTTGTTTATATTACCGTTGAAGTTTAAAATTGACCATCATCGTGAAGAATTATATCTTCTGTGTCGATGGACCAAAGGATTATGTGAAAATATTGGAAATGGAATAAAATACATGGTGATTATGACGGTAGGGGTGCGGTTTTTTCCGGCGAACATTTTTATCTTGTGTATTTTTATAGTTGTTAAAATATGATTTTTTTTTCAAAACGGCTTATATTAAGTTTTTTTGATATATATGATCAGTACATGTCCTGGGATTGACAAATATGCATTTTATTTGGATTTTAAAGGCGTTTTGAGCTCCAAACCCCAAGTGTCTGTGTATCACTTCAGACATAAAGAAAATGGTGAACAATGCAATCAAAAATGTAAAAATGTTTAGTGATATGTAAAATAACATTGATAATACAAATACAAGATTCATTTCTCCCCCTCTGCTTTTACCATGGCTTGGGACATGCTAGAAGTTAAAACTGCACACATCCAGATATTTTACTTTCTTCAAAAATCAATCAAAATTTAGGGAAAGTAAAAAAAAAACAGATATGCATACTTCTTTGATTCAATTCAAAATTAGCTTATTACAAAATTTAAAAAACTTGTTATATTAATTCTAACCACTTATTAAAGGAATAATATTGAATCAATGTTACAAATATTTTAATACATGTACATAAAAGGAAATAAATATAACTTTTACTTATGGCTTAAATTAAATTAAGTAAATTTTTGTAGTTTTCTGAACTTCAAATCTAAATATTTAACTTAATGATGGAACATATAATTATTTTCATTTAAAACAATATGAAACTGGAAGTGTGCTGTTTTACAACTAGGCAGCATTGGGAGAAGTGTAGCGATTGACCTTTTTGACACATACTGTTTTCCGGTAATTACAGATATTAAGCTCTTGGGGATTACACCTAATGAAGTATATACACCTTATGAAGTATATAGAGGATATTCAATTTTTTTTATAAATACACAATTTATTTCATTGAGTGGTATGAAAACAAATATTTCATGAGTGGCTACCGCCACGAGTGAAATATGATAATTTTCATACCACAAGATGAAAATAAATCCTGTATTATAGAAAAAGACTTGAATTTTCTGTTTATTATATACATTTTTTTTATATTAAAATTTGAAAGATTACTTCTTAAATTTTGTTCATTGGCTGAATTTAGAAGAAAGTAATCCGGCAAGACACAAGTAAAAATATGTAAAATATGTTTAACTGCAGTGAAAAATATATCTTTTACAGTGAAAAATACGGAAAATGAAAATACAAATTTTATTTCATATTTCATTTATCAGTATATAATAAACACCATTATTATGAGATATATCGCCCATTCTCAATAAAATAAAGCATTTGAGGTTGAAAAATATTAAAAATTTGATGTTGTCATTGTGTCATTTTTTATCGATGAAGTAAAAGTTTAGGGTATTTTGCAAGTTTGCCAGAAATATTTTCAACAAGAAACTATGATATAACAGGATGGCATTTATTTTGGTAATGACACTGTATTTCTTCGGTAACGTAGATTTCAGATCTAATAATGTAACATATTGGCTGCATATTAACAACAAATGTCTTTAAAATATATCAAAATCTATAAATTCTCTATCTAGAGGGACTTTCTAACCCAGGAAAATTCAATGAAGTTGGGTACCTTGCTAATTTTCAGTTAATTTCTTCAAAGTTAAATATTCGTAGAAAGCAAAAATAGTCAATTTTGGAAATGATTATTTTATGTCTTCATTCAAAGGATATATATCATATATAATTTATGAGAGGTCGAATGCATACACAAATGTTGTATTAGCAATTTTTTTTCAAAACATTCAACTTTTCACTTTCTTAATATTTGGAAAATTTATTGCTAAGCAGTTGTATATTTATCCCCATATAGGATGTCACGTATGTTTCATTTTATTCAAATGCAAGTAAAGGTTGAGAAAACAATTTTATTTTTTGTAAAATAATGTATATTTATGGATATTATTTTAACATTATTATATATAGAATGAAATACGGTCAGTAAGCTCTTTGCAGAAACGAATTAGTTGTTGCTGAGAACATCAATATCTGGTAAAATATTTTTAACATTATTGCTGGTACATCAACATACATATGTATTATTAACATATCTTTCCTTTGTAAAAAATAATTTTGTATCTTCTTACATCTAATACAAGGTAACCGTTACTAACAGGCATGATAATCCCAACTTTATCTTTAATTTTCAAAAATTGTTGAATTGTAAGTTGGAGTAACGTATGTTTCACACTCGCTTATTTATGAACTTAATCACGGAATTGAAACTTACATGTAAAATCGACTTTTTTATTTATGAATCAAATGTACATCATTCTATTGTCATAAAAATGCGATTTTATGTTTTTATATAATGCATGTGTAAACAATATAAAGTCTGTTTGATAAAAGTAACGTTTGTTTCACTGTGGTTACTTAAACAAGTTAAAACTCGACCAAAGTTATCAAAATTTACTTACTAATGTCAAATAGAAGTTAATGTTGCTGTTATACGTGCTTTCTGACTTCAATTTCCCTTTTGATAAACTAACTTTAAAAAGTTGATAACGTATGTTTCTGTAACGTATGTTTCATTTTTACATTTAAAGTGGGTTAAAAAATGACGCAAGACCGTTTAACCCGCCATAATTTGTGGTTAATATATCAGAGTTACATACATGTTAATTTTCTTTCTTGTTTGGATTCTTCTTTGAATGGATTGGCTCTTAAATAATGGTAACGTATGTTTCTTTTTAAAATGCTGTTGAAAAGATTTGAATAAAAAATGAAAATTTCCGAAAATATAATGATTTTTGAGAGGCCTCAAGCTTATAATTATATATATGCTGTATTATTAAGCATGCACCGATTCAATTATGTAATTTCGGTTCCACTTATTATTGTTTTAGGTTTGTCACTATTTATTTATATGCATTTGGCGACATTTCATCATTCATTATATCAATGAGATTTTAAGAGTCAAATGTAATTTTTACCAATAATCAAAGTTCATATACACACAGCAATGACTAATTGCACATGTTTCGTTTATTCTGGAACTTATTTTTCTTAGACACAATTTCAAAGTTGAAAATTCTAGGTGGCGACAGTAACGTATGTTACATTTTAGGGCATTAATGGTACTTGTAAAAGAAAAATAACAGATAGAAAGGTAAAACTGAGAGTGTCCCTATTAGACAAAGTGGCAGCCACTTTTCTAACGACATTTTGACCTCAAGAAAAACCTTCGTATAAGAGCTACCCAGTGGAACATCAAATGCTGTGTCTTATTGAGAATGAGCGATATCTATTTTTTATAATTATTTTAGAGTTTCAGGTGGTTACTATCTATCGCATATTTTACACATTTGAGCCGCGTCATGACAAAAACAACATAGTGGGTTTGCGACCAGCATGGATCCAGACCAGCCTGCGCATCCGTGCAGTCTGATCAGGATCCATACTGTTCGCTTACAAACCCTATAACAAGTAGAGAAACTGATAGCGAACAGCATGGATCCTGATCAGACTGCGCGGATGCGCAGGCTGGTCTGGATCCATGCTGGTCGCAAACTCACTATGTTGGTTTTGTCGTGACGCGGCTCATTCATTTGTTGATGTTGTGTTAGAATTGAAATAAGATATCCAAATCAGTGATTTTATAGCTTGATTATTATTTATTATCACATTCAAACTCCAAACAGTGTTGTTTAGCTATAAAATCACCGTTTGAGATATATTATTTCTTTAAGTTTAAGCAGAAAATCTCATTTTATTTCATGGAATTATTAATACTATGATATTCTAATTATTTTCTAAAAATGAAATAATTGTTTTATTTCACTTTAATCCCAAAAAGGCCTAAAACATACAGATTGTTACATTATTACACAACATTTAGGTGAATTCCCGAGAGCTATGTACAGAAAGTACCGGAAATGGTGTTTAGCTATTTTTTCAAATTATTAACCTTTGATTGAAGCTCTGAAGAACGGTAAGTCTGTCACTGTACAGTCTATAGTTTATAAAGTCGTGCGTTTTGGTTTTGCTACACATCCCCCACCATTCCATAATCAGAGCTTCAATATCCAATATCAATGTCTGACCAATAACCGGAGAAAGTTTTGGTCAATGACTGGGCTTTTAAAGTTAATAATCATGCCAAGTAGTTAAAGAAGTTGATTGGTCAACTAGGGAAAGCCATGGCTTATGGTCATCAAATGAGGTGGTCAGGTTGGTAATGACTGGTAGATTTATCATTGATTAAGTTCAAGTCAAGGTAAATATCATCATAAAGGTGTTCAGATCAATAATTCAGGAACACTTTGACCCATTAAGATTAGATGTACAGGTTTGTCATGACTAGTTGATATCTGGTCAATAAGTGTAGAACACTGTAAAAATAAGTAAAATAGATGAGTAAAAAAGAGTTAAAGAAATAACATTAAAACCGCATGGTCTGCACTTCCCTTCACGGTAGAACTGGCCTAAAAGTGTAGAACAGTTGTTAATGATAAAATTGAGCTGAAATAGAAAAAAAATTAAAGTAGATAAACTGCATGGTCTGCACTTCCCCTTCATGATGGACCTGGGCAAAAAGTGTAGAACAGTTGTTAAAGATAAAAACACTATATAAAATTGAGCTGAAAAAGAAAAAAAAGAATTCAAGCAGATAAACTGCATGGTCTGCACTTCCCCT
Source organism: Ruditapes philippinarum (assembly GCF_026571515.1). Lineage (NCBI taxonomy): Eukaryota > Metazoa > Mollusca > Bivalvia > Venerida > Veneridae > Ruditapes > Ruditapes philippinarum. Next base: position 105,580 of record NW_026858091.1, read on the forward strand.
CATGGTAGAACGGGTCAAAAGTGTAGAACAGTTGTAAAGATAAGTTATACAATAGAAATGTGTGTGAAACAGTCCAGAATGAAAGTGGAAGCCGAGCTGATTGTCAGGCCTGCCCAGGGGATATGATGGTGTTGTATATTAACGAATGTGAGTGAATAAACAGTCCAGAATGAAAAAGTGGAAGTCAAGCTGATCGTCAGGGCTGTCCAGGAGATATGTTTGTGTTGTGTAATGATAAATGTGAGTGAAAAAAAAACAGTCCAGAATGAAAATGTGGAAGTCAAGCTGATTGTCAAGCCTGTCCAGGGGATATGTTTGTGTTGTGTTTTGATGAATATGAGTAAAAAAAAACAGTCCAGAATGAAAAAATTGAAGTCAAGCTGATTGTCAAGCCTGTCCAGGAGATATGTTTGTGTTGTATAATGATAAATGTGAGTGAAAAAAAAACAGTCCAGAATGAAAAAGTGGAAGTCAAGCTGATTGTCAGGGCTGTCCAGGGGATATGTTAATGTTGTGTTTTTTATAAATGTGAGTGAAAAAACAGTCCAGAATGAAATAGTGAAAGTCAGGCTGATTGTCAGGGCTGTCCAGGGGATATGTTAATGTTGTGTTTTTATAAATGTGAGTGAATAAAAAGTCGAGAATGAAAAAGTGGTAGTCAAGCTGATTGTCAGGGCTGTCCAGGGGATATGTTTGTGTTGTATATTAATGAATGTGAATGAATAAACAGTCCAGAATGAAAAAGTGGAAGTCAGGCTGATTGTGAGGGCTGTCCAGGGGATATGTTTGTGTTGTATATTTAGAATGTGAGTGAATAAACAGTACAGAATGAAAAAGTGGAAGTCAAGCTGTTGTCAGGGCTGTCCAGGGGATATGTTTGTGTTGTATATTTAGAATGTGAGTGAATAAACAGTACAGAATGAAAAAGTGGAAGTCAAGCTGTTGTCAGGGCTGTCCAGGGGATATGTTTGTGTTGTATATTAATAAATGTAAGTGAATTAACAGTCCAGAATGAAAAAGTGGAAGTCAAGCTGATTGTCAGGGCTGTCCAGGGGATATGTTTGTGTTGTATATTAATAAATGTGAGTGAATAAACAGTCCAGAATGAAAAAGTGGAAGTCAAGCTGATTGTCAGGGCTGTCCAGGGGATATGTTTGTGTTGTATATTAATAAATGTGAGTGAATAAACAGTCCAGAATGAAAAAGTGGAAGTCAAGCTGATTGTCAGGGCTGTCCAGGAGATATGTTTGTGTTGTATATTTAGAATGTGAGTGAATAAACAGTACAGAATGAAAAAGTGGAAGTCAAGTTGATTGGCAGGGCTGTCCAGGGGATATGTTTGTGTTGTATATTAATAAATGTGAGTGAATAAACAGTCCAGAATGAAAAAGTGGAAGTCAAGCTGATTGTCAGGGCTGTCCAGGGGATATGTTTGTGTTGTATATTAATGAATGTGAGTGAATAAACAGTCCAGAATGAAAAAGTGGAAGTCAGGCTGATTGTCAGGGCTGTCCAGGGGATATGTTTGTGTTGTATATTAATAAATGTGAGTGAATAAACAGTCCAGAATGAAAAAGTGGAAGTCAAGCTGATTGGCAGGGCTGTCCAGGGGATATGTTTGTGTTGTGTTTTGATGAATATGAGTGAATAAACAGTCCAGAATGAAAAAGTGGAAGTCAGGCTGATTGTCAGGGCTGTCCAGGAGATATGTTTGTGTTGTATATTAATGAATGTGAGTGAATAAACAGTCCAGAATGAAAAAGTGGAAGTCAAGCTGATTGTCAGGGCTGTCCAGGAGATATGTTTGTGTTGTATATTAATGAATGTGAGTGAATAAACAGTCCAGAATGAAAAAGTGGAAGTCAGGCTGATTGTCAGGGCTGTCCAGGGGATATGTTTGTGTTGTGTTTTGATGAATATGAGTGGAAAAAACAGTCCAGAATGAAAAAATGGAAGTCGAGCTGATTGTCAGGGCTGTCCAGGGGATATGTTTGTGTATATGAGTGAATAAACAGTCCAGAATGAAAAAGTGGAAGTCAGGCTGATTGTCAGGGCTGTCCAGGGGATATGTTTGTGTTGTATATTGATGAATATGTGTGGAAAAAAAACAGTCCAGAATGAAAAAGTGAAAGTCGAGAGCCGATTGTCAGACAAGGGCATTATTTCTGATTTATTATCATAAATTCATTATATTTATAGAGATTTACCTGGGGTTAACAAAACAACATTCCAATCTCATTTCTCAACATATACCATATGTTGAACAAAGTCTTTTTAACTAAACAAATCACATTTGCTTTGTTGGTTCTTAAGTCATTTGACGACTCTCCATCTTTATTGGCAGAAAAATATGCCCCAAAATGGACAGACAAGGGCAGGTTAAAGGGTAGAACCACAGATATTCTAGTCTATCTAGTAATAGACTAGCTAAAATAGATCATTCCTATCAAATTGCATACTGACTGTGTCCATCTCTCTCCATACTGATGTACAAATCTACCAGCACAGAGATGTACCAAGCTATATTTGTTTTGTTGGTTCTCAAGTCATATGGCGACTCTCCACCTTTATTGGCAGAGAAAATATGCCCCAAAATGGACAGACAAGGGCATACTAATTTCTAAATTATTATCATAAATTCATTATATTTATAGGGATTTACCAATGAAATCAAAGAGCAAGGTTTACCGTACAATACACCGTGTCCATCTCTCTCCACACTGAAACAACTTCCAAATGTACAAATCTACCAGCAAAGAGGTGTACCAAGCTATTCCATACCATATCCTTCTTGCGAGTATATAGGCACTGGGACTCTCGAAGAATTGATAGTCTCGATCAACTTTCACAATGCATGTCAAGTACTCCAATACTCTGTCACTGAGTGGCTTTGACCATCCACACATCCATCCATCATCACCATGTTTCATGTCATTCTTGCAAATTTGCCTCCTTGGTCTTAAGATTAACTGAAAGTTCACTGGTGTTAACAAAACAACATTCCAATCTCATTTCTCAACATATACCATATGTTGAACAAAGTCTTTTTAACTAAACAAATCACATTTGGTTTATTGGTTCTTAAGTCATTTGACGACTCTCCACCTTTATTGGCAGAAAAAATATGCCTCAAAACGGACAGACAAGGGCAGGTAAAAAGGTAAAAGGGTAGAACCACAGATATTCTAGTCTACTAGCTAAAGTAGATCATTCCTATCAAATTGCATACTGACTGTGTCCATCTCTCTCCACACTGAAATAACTTTCAAATGTACAAATCTACCAGCACAGAGATGTACCAAGCTATATTTGTTTTGTTGGTTCTCAAGTCATATGGCGACTCTCCACCTTTATTGGCAGAGAAAATATGCCCCAAAATGGACAGACAAGGGCATACTAATTTCTGAATTATTATCATAAATTCATTATATTTATACAGATTTACCAATGAAATCAAAGAGCAAGGTTTACCGCACAATGCACCGTGTCCATCTCTATCCACACTGAAACAACTTCCAAACGTACAAATCTACCAGCAAAGAGGTGTACCAAGCTATTCCATACCATATCCTTCTTGCGAGTATATAAGCACTGGGACTCTCGAAGAATTGATAGTCTCGATCAACTTTCACAATGCACGTCAAGTACTTCAATACTCTGTCACTGAGTGGCTTTGACCATCCACACATCCATCCATCATCACCATGTTTCATGTCATTCTTACAAATTTGCCTCCTTGGTCTTAAGATTAACTGAAAGTTCACTGGGGTTAACAAAACAACATTCCAATCTCATTTCTAAACTATACCATATGTTGAACAAAGTCTTTTTAACTAAACAAATCACATTTGTTTTGTTGTTTCCTAAGTCATTTGACGACTCTCCACCTTTATTGGCAGAAAAAATATGCCCCACAATGGACAGACAAGGGCAGGTAAAACGGTAAAAGGGTAGAACCACAGATATTCTAGTCTATCTAGTTATAGACTAGGTAAAATAGATCATTCCTATCAAATTGCATACTGACCGTGTCCATCTCTCTCCACACTGAAACAACTTCCAAATGTACAAATATACCAGCACGGAAATGTACCAAGCTATTCCATACCATATCCTTCTCGTGAGTATATAGGCACTGGGACTCTCGAAGAATTGATAGTCTCGATCAACAAACACTTCACCACTGTTACACAACAATCCATTTTCTGAAAAAATATTTAATTCCATGTGAAAGTTATTTAGGGGTCGGCGGCGTACTATACAGATTTTTTCAAAAATATTTTTATAGTAACACAATTTTCTGAAAATGGAAAATACCTTGCCAATATTTTGTGTTTACAATATCATTCTTCCTGTGTCATTTATATGAATAATTAAATGGAAATTTGTGTTTAATTTGACGGCGTTGAAAGGCATGCTCAGGGAAATCAACAGAGTGCATATATGAAGCTACCCACAACGGCGAGAAAAGGTGTTTATATTGATCGCGAAACTGTACTGTATGGGTTAAAGAAAGTTTGTGGATAGAAAAGGAAATGGATTAATGCTATCATTTTGACAGTTTTGAATTTATATAAGTGCAAATAAATTAACCAATAAAATCCAGGAGAACGGTATATCACACTGTGCAATGGAATTTATGCAAATTAGCGAGGGGCCATTTGATTAGTTGACTTGGTGGTACATTGTTTATCTGGCATTACACAGCTGTCAAAACATAGCATTGATCAAGGTTGATCGTCAGCATTATTTTAAGATGGTTAATGTTTTTTTATGAGATTATTTTGTTTATAACTCTTGAAATAAAGATGCTATAGTAATGGAACTTGTCATGCATGATGTGAGTATTGACAAAGGAAAATTATCCTAAGTCTAGAGTAGACATCATTTATAATACAAAAAAATAATACAAGTACATGTACTTAAAAAATATAACAATTTTCAAATAAATTCCAAGTTCAACAAGAGCTGTCGGAGGACAGCAATGCTCGACTTTTCGATATAGTTGTCACAAGGATGTTTCAATGAGTATAAAAAGGGGCATAAATATGTAAATAAGTAAATCAGAGTTATGGGACCTGTGCCAATCATGTTAAAAAATCACAGTGATTGAAAATGTATGTTAAGTTTCATTCCATTCCCTTCAATAGTTAGGGAGATACCAGCTAACAAGCAAAAAAAAATAACCATGAGTTTCATCGAGTAAAAAATATTTTACTGCACCAAAACTTTAATCTGAAATCTGGAAGGGGACTCCGGGGCGAGTAGGACAGCTCTCTATATACTTCGTATAGTCGAGCTAAAAATTAAAATCATTGAAGGGCCATTTCTCTGACAAATATGATTGAACCCAAAAATGTTGACGAGATGCACAACTAGACTTGTAACTGATCTTTCTTGTAAAGTTTAGATGAAATTGCACCAGTAGTTTTTGAGTAGTCCGGACAGACAGACGGAAGTACTTACGTGACTTTCCTTTGATCTTTTTATCCATTTTCAGTCACACAAGGCTTAAAAGAAGACACACAAGTAAAACAGAATAAAAAGAATCGAAGAAAATGTACCAATACCTATTGTTTTCCTAGTCACCCATTTGTTTTGCACGGACAGACAAACCACGGAGAAGTGATCCCTATATGTCACCACTACTCTGTAGAGGCAACACAAAAAGTTACAGACCCACCAACCTACCAAAAGTTAGCCTGTTAGACAACTACAACTGACAATGCCTATCAAATGTATACTTTATTCATAAGTAATATAATAAAATTGTATTTTGTAAGTAAACATAGACAGGGAATGGAACCCTAGTCTCCAAAATGGCCGACAGGATACTCACCTCTATATTCATTTGGCTCAAATTGCACAGGATTTCAACCAAACTTGTATTTTGATTTTATTATGATTCATTATCTTTATTATGATTTACTATAGCATCAAAGAACAAGGTTTACCTTATGACACGCATCTTTCTTCACACTGGAACAACTTATTGTTGTACAAATCTGCCAGCACATAGATGTACTAAGCTATTCCATACCATATCCTTCTTGCGAGTATATAGGCACTGGGACTCTCGAAGAACTGATAGTCTTATCCACTTCCGCTTCATCACTCCTCCATGGTCTGAAATATCACCAGGGTTTACAAAATAACATTCTAATCTTATAATGTTAATATTTATCATGTCTTTACAAATTACTTTTCAAGTAAGCAGGTAATTATCAATGTTTCATTGGTTTTATATTATATGAATGCCCATTCTTTATTATATGGCAGATAAAGGCCGTCAAATGAGTTTCAGGGTAGGGCAAGTTCATGCCTAGTAGAACCACTTACCTTCCAGTCTAGCTAGCTAAAAGACTATCTCCAATAGACAATTCCTATCAACTGTATACTTTATTCATAAGTAATATAATAAAATTGTATTTTGTAAGTAAACATAGACAGGGAATGGAACCCTAGTCTCCAAAATGTCCGACAGGATACTCACCTCTATATTCATTTGGCTCAAATTGCACAGGATTTCAACCAAACTTGTATTTTGATTTTATTATGATTCATTATCTTTATTATGATTTACTATAGCATCAAAGAACAAGGTTTACCTTATGACACGCATCTTTCTTCACACTGGAACAACTTATTGTTGTACAAATCTGCCAGCACATAGATGTACTAAGCTATTCCATACCATATCCTTCTTGCGAGTATATAGGCACTGGGACTCTCGAAGAACTGATAGTCTTATCCACTTCCGCTTCATCACTCCTCCATGGTCTGAAAAATCACCAGGGTTTACAAAATAACATTCTAATCTTATAATGTTAATATTTATCATGTCTTTACAAATTACTTTTCAAGTAAGCAGGTAATTATCAATGTTTCATTGGTTTTATATTATATGAAGGCCCATTCTTTATTATATGGCAGATAAAGGCCGTCAAATGAGTTTCAGGGTAGGGCAAGTTCATGCCTAGTAGAACCACTTACCTTCCAGTCTAGCTAGCTAAAAGACTATCTCCAATAGACAATTCCTATCAACTGTTTGTTGAACTAGCTGAATTTTTTATTTCTTAAATAGATGATACTATGCATACAAAAAAAATCTTAAAGTATAATATTGTAAAATACCTAATTGCTCCATCATGCCAGTTTCCAACCAATAATACACATGCAGCTATCCACATAATCACGTCTCCGCCACAATGTAGAACTAGAACACCAACATCTTCTTTCCAGGGGGTTTCCAAAAACACAAAAAGACACAAAACATTAGAATAGGGAAAAAAAACAGTTAAAAACCCTGGCAAGTAGATCTGTAAAACAAAAATATAGGTATTAAAGCAAACAAATACAGGCATTTCAAAATCTAATTTATTATTTACATAATTAAACATATCAAAGTCATAGCATAAAAAGAGTAGGTTAAACATGAAGCCAGAGGTCAAAAGGAGATAGGAAGCATAAAACAAAAATAAAAAAAACATATGATTATTTTATTGGTGAAAAAGATACAAATACATATCAAATACAATACTCGAGTATGAGTATATCAAAAAACCGCGGGCGCATCACGTAGCCTGGCCAGAATCACATTTTATAACAACAACCATCAACAATAACTTCAACTCAACACATTACTTACTACAGGGGGTACAGGGATAACGTACATAAAGATTTTTTTATAAATCGCGAGTATATCAAAAAAAAAAAAAAAAAAACGCGGGCGCATCACGTAGCCTGGCCAGATTCACATTTTATAACAAGCATTAACAATAACTTCAACTCAACACATAACTAAGTACTTGAATAACATATATAAAGATTTTTTATAAATCGTGAGTATATCAAAAAACCGCGGGCGCATCACGTAGCCTGGCCAGAATCACATTTTACAACAAGAACTTCTACTCAACACATTTCTAACTAAAGGGATAACATACATAAAGATTTTTTTATAAATCGTGAGTATATAAAAAAAAAACGCGGGCGCATCACGTAGCCTGGCCAGAATCACATTTTATAACAACAACCATCAACAATAACTTCAACTCTACACATTACTAACTACAGGGATAACATACATAAAGATTTCTTATAAATCACGAGTATATAAAAAACCGCGGGCACATCACGTAGTCTGGCCAGAATCACATTTTATAACAACCACCATCAACAATAACTTCAACTCAACACATAACCAACTACAGGGGGTACAGGGATAACTTACATAAAGATTTTTTATAAATCGCGAGTATATCAACAAAACCGCGGGCGCATCACGTAGTCTGACCAAATCACATTTTATAACAACAACCATCAACAATAACTTCAACTCAACACATCACTTACTACAGGGGGTACAGGGATAACTTACATAAAGATTTTTTTATAAATCGCGAGTATATCAACAAAACCGCGGGCGCATCACGTAGTCTGGCCAAATCACATTTTATAACAACAACCATCAACAATAACTTCAACTCAACACATCACTTACTACAGGGGGTACAGGGATAACTTACATAAAGATTTTTTTATAAATCGCGAGTATATCAACAAAACCGCGGGCGCATCACGTAGTCTGGCCAAATCACATTTTATAACAACAACCATCAACAATAACTTCAACTCAACACATCACTTACTACAGGGGTACAGGGATACCTTACATTAAGATTTTTTTATAAATCGCAAGTATATCAACAAAACCGCGGGCGCATCACGTAGTCTGACCAAATCACATTTTATAACAACAACCATCAACAGTAACTTCAACTCAACATATCACTTACTACAGGGGGTACAGGGATAACTTACATAAAGATTTTTTATAAATCGCGAGTATATCAACAAAACCGCGGGCGCATCACGTAGTCTGGCCAAATCACATTTTATAACAACAACCATCAACAATAACTTCAACTCAACACATCACTTACTACAGGGGGTACAGGGATAACTTACATAAAGATTTTTTATAAATCGCGAGTATATCAACAAAACCGCGGGCGCATCACGTAGTCTGACCAAATCACATTTTATAACAACAACCATCAACAATAACTTCAACTCTACACATTACTAACTACAGGGATAACATACAAAAAGATTTCTTATAAATCACGAGTATATAAAAGACCGCGGTCACATCACGTAGTCTGGCCAGAATCACATTTTATAACAACCACCATCAGCAATAACTTCAACTCAACACATAACCAACTATAGGGGGTACAGGGATAACTTACATAAAGATTTTTTATAAATCGCGAGTATATCAACAAAACCGCGGGCGCATCACGTAGTCTGACCAAATCACATTTTATAACAACAACCATCAACAATAACTTCAACTCAACACATCACTTACTACAGGGGGTACAGGGATAACTTACATAAAGATTTTTTTTTATAAATCGCGAGTATATCAACAAAACCGCGGGCGCATCACGTAGTCTGGTCAAATCACATTTTATAACAACAACCATCAACAATAACTTCAACTCAACACATCACTTACTACAGGGGGTACAGGGATAAATTACATAAAGATTTTTTATAAATCGCGAGTATATCAACAAAACCGCGGGCGCATCACGTAGTCTGACCAAATCACATTTTATAACAACAACCATCAACAATAACTTCAACTCAACACATCACTTACTACAGGGGGTACAGGGATACCTTACATTAAGATTTTTTTATAAATCGCAAGTATATCAACAAAACCGCGGGCGCATCACGTAGTCTGACCAAATCACATTTTATAACAACAACCATCAACAATAACTTCAACTCAACACATCACTTACTACAGGGGGTACAGGGATAACTTACATAAAGATTTTTTATAAATCGCGAGTATATCAACAAAACCGCGGGCGCATCACGTAGTCTGACCAAATCACATTTTATAACAACAACCATCAACAATAACTTCAACTCAACACATCACTTACTACAGGGGGTACAGGGATAACTTACATAAAGATTTTTTTATAAATCGCGAGTATATCAACAAAACCGCGGGTGCATCACGTAGTCTGACCAAATCACATTTTATAACAACAACCATCAACAATAACTTCAACTCAACACATCACTTTCTACAGGGGGTACAGTGATAACTTACATTAAGATTTTTTTATAAATCGCGAGTATATCAACAAAACCGCGGGCGCATCACGTATTCTGACCAAATCACATTTTATAACAACAACCATCAACAATAACTTCAACTCAACACATCACTTACTACAGGGGGTACAGGGATAACTTACATAAAGATTTTTTTATAAATCGCGAGTATATCAACAAAACCGCGGGCGCATCACGTAGTCTGACCAAATCACATTTTATAACAACAACCATCAACAATAACTTCAACTCAACACATCACTTACTACAGGGGGTACAGGGATAACTTACATAAAGATTTTTTATAAATCGCGAGTATATCAACAAAACCGCGGGCGCATCACGTAGTCTGGTCAAATCAAATTTTATAACAACAACCATCAACAATAACTTCAACTCAACATATCACTTACTACAGGGAGACAGGGATAACTTACATAAAGATTTTTTATAAATCGCGAGTATATCAACAAAACCGCGGGCGCATCACGTAGTCTCACAAAATCACATTTTATAACAACAACCATCAACAATAACTTCAACTCAACACATCACTTACTACAGGGGGTACAGGGATAACTTACATAAAGATTTTTTTTTATAAATCGCGAGTATATCAACAAAACTGCGGACGCATCACGTAGTCTGGCCAAATCACATTCTATTACAACAACCATCGACAAAAACTTCAACTCAACACATCACTTACTACAGGGGGTACAGGGATAACTTACATAAAGATTTTTTTATAAATCGCGAGTATATCAACAAAACCGCGGGCGCATCACGTAGTCTGACCAAATTACATTTTAAAATAACAACCATCATAACTTCAACTCAACATATCACTTACTACTGGGGGTACAGGGATACATTACATAAAGATTTTTTATAAATCGCGAGTATATCAACAAAACCGCGGGCGCATCACGTAGTCTGACCAAATCACATTTTATAACAACAACCATCAACAGTAACTTCAACTCAACATATCACTTACTACAGGGGGTACAGGGATAACTTACATAAAGATTTTTTTTATAAATCGCGAGTATATCAACAAAACCGCGGGCGCATCACGTAGTCTGACCAAATCACATTTTATAACAACAACCATCAACAATAACTTCAACTCAACACATCACTTACTACAGGGGGTACAGGGATAACTTACATAAAGATTTTTTTATAAATCGCGAGTATATCAACAAAACCGCGGGCGCATCACGTAGTCTGACCAAATCATATTTTATAACAACAACCATCAACAATAACTTCAACTCAACACATCACTTACTACAGGGGGTACAGGGATAACTTACATAAAGAATTTTTTTTTATAAATCGCGAGTATATCAACAAAACCGCGGGCGCATCACGTAGTCTGGCCAAATCACATTTTATAACAACAACCATCAACAGTAACTTTAACTCAATACATCACTTACTACAGGGGGTACAGGGATAACTTACATAAAGATTTTTTTATAAATCGCGAGTAAATCAACAAAACCGCGGTCGCATCACGTAGTCTGGCCAAATCACATTCTATTACAACAACCATCAACAATAACTTTTACTCAACACATCACTTACTACAGGGGGTACAGGGATAACTTACATAAAGATTTTTTTATAAATCGCGAGTATATCAACAAAACCGCGGGCGCATCACGTAGTCTGGCCAGAATCACATTTTATTACAACAACCATCAACAATAACTTCAACTCTACACATTACTTACTATAGGGGGTACAGGGATAACTTACATAAAGATATTTTATAAATCGCGAGTATATCAACAAAACCGCGGGCGCATCACGTAGTCTGGCCAAATCACATTTTATAAGAACCATCAACAATAACTTCAACTCAACTCATAACTAACTACAGGGATAACATACATATTTAAAGATATTTTATAAAGCGCGAGTACATAAAAATAGCATACATCAAGAACAATATAAACGATCAAATACAAAAGTTGTAAAATATCATCACACTTACTCTATTCACAAAGAACGTCTTCTCGGCGCGAGTTTCCCACCAAAAATGACCTGTTAGCTCAAATGATCAGGTGGTCTTTAATCTGTGAAGCGGAAAAAATTCGACATATTCCGCCGTGCTTCTCAACTCTGACCTTTTCATTATTGAAATATTGTTGGGCAATATTGGCCCGAGACATTTGAATATTCAATGACCTTTTATCGGCAATCATCGGAATACGGCATAACGGTATCGATTCAAATATGATCGAGAATGGGAAATCTTAATTTATAAGTACACAGGGGTGGCAGGATAAAGCCATATACGAAAACGCACCAACAGGAAAACATTTGAAAGATAATATATGGCCTGTTAGAGTAGTGGTTAAGGTCCTTGGATCGCATGCGGAAAGTCGTAAGCTCAAATCCCACAACGGGTGAAACTTTTATTAGGCCTTTGAATTAAATTATTCTATTTTTGTTTTAATTTTTAATTAATTTATTTTTTTATATTTTTTAAATTTATTAATAATCATTATTTTATATATTTTTCCATGTATTTCATTTACGAGAATGATATAGCTTATAATGTATGGTGGCTGATTTGGAACATTTTGCGCGTTGCGTTGTCGATAGCGACAACACAACCTATATCGTAATCGCCTTTTCGTCGCACTGACGTCTTGTCGCTTGGCTTATAAGCCAATCCTTTGATTTGAGCGACATCGCGACAACACGCCACACGACAACGCGACGTTTGGCGTGCTTCGCTAGCTACAAGTAGTCGCACAAAAACGTTCCAAATCAGCCACCATAGAAATCAACTTTATTTCTCAACGGGAATGTGCGAGTAACTGATGCCTGCACTCCAGTTAACTTACTGTGCATGTATATGTATACGATTTAACTGTGACACTTTTTCAAATTGGCAGATGGCGCAAGTCTTTTGTAGAACATGGTCAAAGGAAATGCACTTTATGTAATCAAAATGATATTGCCGGTGAATTCCACTATATGTTAAAATGCCCTTTCTTCTGTTTTAGTAGGAAAAGCCTTATTCCAAGTGAATATTTCAATCGACCGAACACACTAAAAATCAAATTTGCTTCTCGTATGCGTGTTTTTATTTACATTTTAGCGCCAGAAAGTCAGTGGTAATTCATATTATTGTTGCATTAAATTAAAAAGATGTTTTCTTTACACATCTGTCTTATGTTTTTGTTTTGAAAAATAAAGTTCTTAAGATTATCTTAAAATAGATACTTTATTGTGCGTATGATGTATTTATGGTCATTTGAACTTCACTATGACGTACTCGACATGCGCATTCGGACATGATAAGAAAAAAAGTTCAAATCAAACTCGTGAATAAAAATACGAGCATAAAAGTGGTTACAGATATCTAACTAATATCTTCGTTGCATATGTATTATTCATGTCTTGTGTTTTTCGAAAGATGTCAGATTTAATTTCATTGAAATATTTAAAATGAAGCTTACAGATTAAGATTTTCATTACAGCAAAGCAATGATATAAAAAGCCTAACTTCTCTGGCCAATACGGCTAGCTGTTTTCAGCCAAATAGCAAAGCCAATATGAGCTTAACCCATTATTTGTATTCTTATTATATGGTATTTACTGAGAATCTTTCATAGGATAAAGCGACTTTGCGAGTAAAATATCACTTGACCTTTGACCTAGTGACCCCGAAATCAATAGGGGTCTTCTACCCAATATGGACAATCATCCTTTGAAGTTTGAACATTGTGGGCCAAATGGAACTTAAGTTATGCTCCGGAAACTGTTTTCAGTATCAAGGCAATAGTGACCTTGACCTTTGACCTTGTGACCCCAAAATCAATAGGGGTCTTCTGCCCAATATGGACAATCATCCTATGAAGTTTGAACATTGTGGGTCAAATGGAACTTAAGTTATGCTCCGGAAACTGTTTTCAGTATCAAGGTAATAGTGACCTTGACCTTTGAACTTTTGACCCCAAAATCAATTGGGGTCTTCTACCCAATGTGGACAATCATCCTATGAAGTTTGAACATTGTGGGCCAATTAGAACTTAAGTTATGCTCCGGAAACCAAATTGCTAACGGACGGACGGACGTACAGACAGACGGACGCCAGGGGGTATAACATAATATGCCCTTTCGGGCATATAAAAAGTAATATAATACTACTTTAATCGTGATTTTAACATAAATTTACATCTTGCGACATTTAACGGTAGTGTTGCGACATTTAACGGTAAGGGAAATTCGTGCGACATTTAGCGTTAACATTGCGACATTTAACGGCAAATGATTTTGCGACATTTAGCGGCGGTTGCGACATTTAGCGGCCATGGTGCGACATTTAGCGGCAAGTGCGACATTTAGCGGCGTTGCGACATTTAACGGTGCCACAAACACTGTCAAATCCGTTCCTGTAACCAACCGAAGCAATAAGTGTAAAGTGTCTTACTTTCGGTAACAACGGTTTGAACCCTCGCGACTAGCAATCCTAACATTACCAGTCCGACGCGTTTACCACTCGGCCACGTAAAATTCACATCTATATAGGGAACACATCTTTTTTGTTGTTGTTTTTTTTTTCTCGCATTCAGACACGGTAACATGTTGCATGTAAAATTTTACTTAAAAATATACGTTTTTCAGTCCTTCACTGCTTTAAAGCTTTGTTAAATTTAAATCTATTTCAATTGTTTTTTCTTGCCCTTGAACCATTTTTACAGATAACAACCCCTGTATTTAAACACGGATATTAATTGACAGATTTATGCTTAATTTCATGAAAATTTATATTGTGAAGTGAACGATGAAAGTAAACACTTACAATCTGCGTTAATTAGCAAAGAGGTCAAAATATGCAAAAATATCACTTACTGCGTAAGTCACGCGCTAGCAAAATGGAGATAAAAACAGTCATATATCGCACATAACACGTATATTATTACTTGAATCTTTTTACTAAAAACCTGAGTAAATTTCTCTAGTTTGATTTTCTTGAAACATTTTCGCTCATTTTAGGCATATATTATTTGGCTGATTTGGTACATTGCGCGTTGCGTTGTCGATAGCGACAACGCAACTTATCGTCTTTTCGACGTGTCGCTAGCGGGAACACGACAAAGTGCCAAACGGTGCGATGTTGCGCTGTCGTCTTGTCGTCCTGTCTCTAGCACAATCTCCACGCAGTGATCTCCCTTTAATTCTTCGGCGTACAATGCTGCCAAGGGAGGTAATCACTGTGAGGAGTTTGTCTCTAGCAAAGCACGCCAAACGTCGTGCAGCGCGTTGTCGCGATGTCGCCCTGTCGCTTGGCTTATAAGTCAATTCTTCGATTTGAATCGAGCGACAATGTATGGTTGCTGAGTTGGTACGCTTTTGTGCGTCTTGTTGGTGCTAGCAACAACATGACAAAGCGCCAAATGGCGCGTTGTCGCGCTGTCGTCTTGTCTCTAGCGCGGCACGACAAACGTCGCATTGTCGTGCTGCGTGTTGTCGCGATGTCACATTGTCGCTCGGTTCAAATTGAAGGATTGGCTAATAAGCCAAGCGACAGGGCGACATCGCGCCGCACGACAACGCGCCGGCCGTTTGGCATGCCGCGCTAGAGACACAGTGCGACAACGCGTCGTTTGACGCTTTGTCCTGATGTCTCTAGCACCAACACGACGCATAAAAGCGTTCCAAATCAGCCACCATAATATATTGCCGCATTGTAGTATAACACCTTGACTGGTGATATATGTCATCAATTACATGTAAAGACCGACTTTCAATCTACTTGACGCTACAATCCTAGCTGGTCTTACCTTATCAGGCACACGTACTGATCAAACATCAATTGTGTACTCAGTAACCGAAATATTTTTCGCTACTTTTCGGCCGTTTCAGTCAATCTTCGGATAAGGATAACCGAAAACGATATCCGAATGCACCCTGTATCAGTAAAAAGAATAAAAAAATGGTGACATTTTGAATGAATATTTCAAATATGCTGACAATATTGTATTTTTGTAAATTATTGTCATTTTTTAATGTTGTTTAAAATTCTGGCATTTATCAGAAATATGGAGTCAATGTATAATATAACCATTTAAAAAAACATACGGCAACGAAGATCCTAACAGTTTTATATCGAAGAATCATTATTATTAGTTGTTTACAAACATAATGATTACTGGATTAAATCATTTTGATTCTTACGAAGATTAGTACATTTTTAATATGAAAAAGCATCTATTTAAAATTCGAACATTTGAACTAATGTGTGGAAGGCTTTATTTATTTTACTGCTTTATGGAGATGATATTATTTTATTTCCAGAGAGCCAGTCCAACCTACATTAGCTCTAAAAAGCTATATTGATTGAGCACCGCTTAAGCCGGTGCTAGGGGGCGTGAAACATTTTACACATTTACATTATTTCTCATGAACAGACCCAATCAAACCGAGTCTGCAATTTACATATAATATTGTTGTTAAACTGCTTCAGATGGATCACTACTTTTCCAGATTTTTGACTACTGTAAAATGTGGGATTTGCAAGTCTGTGAAAATAAGACTTTAGTACGTATTTTCTTTATAAAAGGGAAAGTAATGAATCAAAATCCTTTCTTTTATAACGGCAGACAGCTACACATTGTCTATGAATATACTATGATATACTTTTTAATTATAATGGAAACTTTTCAAAATCTAAGGCTAAATAACCTGAGCAAGGAAGAAAAGCCATGTCACATACTAATGGCGTGTCGATTTCTGGCCAACTACATTTAATTGATAATGTATGGGTGTGAAGTTTGGGGATTGGAAAATATTGATTATGTTTAAATTTCAACTAAGTAATTCAAATTTCCGAGTTAACACTCTTGATAAATTAGGTATTTATGAGTAATTGTGTATTTTATCAATCAGAATGGTAACAATTTATTACATTTCAAATACATTATTAAAAAACAAATTGAAACCCCGTTTTGAAGGAATGGTATAATAAATTTATTTTAGGTTTAATGTACATTGTATTTCAAAACCAATACAAAATTTAGCTACCAACAGCATAGAATAGAGAGAGAAAAGGAATCTCGAAAGAACGTCCAAAACGGTAAAATTGAAAATGTTGCAGGCTTGGTTTGATTGAGCGTGCTCATGACGCTTGGTCAAAATACAGAAGTCTTGTTAAACTCCATACTCTTAACAACAGCTTCCATAAATGAACTTTGTCTTGAGGACACTGTTGGAAATACTTAAATAGAATAAGCCGCTAGTAAGCAACACCCAATACCTCATATTGAACAGAATATAAGTGCGGACAGCCTGATATTTAAAGTTTAACATCGCAAAGTTCGTGTCCTATACAGTAAAATTTGTTAACGTCATTCAAACTACAAACGCTGCTGATTTAACAAAAATACATTTGAGCCGCGACATGACAAAACCAACATAATGGTTGCGACCAGCATGGATCCAGACCAGCCTGCGCATCCGCGCAGTCTTATCAGGATCCATGCTGTTCGCTTACAAACCCTATAACAAGTGGAGAAACTGATAGCGAACAGCATGGATCCTGATCAGACTGCACGGATGCGCAGGCTGGTCTGGATCCATGCTGGTCGCAAACGCATTACGTTGGTTTTGTCGTGACGCGGCTCATTTATTTAATGACATAACAGTTACTTTTCGGAAAAGGTATGTACATCGTTGACAGGGAATTCTTGAGGAAACTACCTAGAAATTGACGACGGCTGTTTTTCAGCAACAAAAATACTAGTGACATTCGATGTATCGTCTCATATTATATAATTTTAGATATTTATGTCTTTGGTGGCATGATCAACATATGACGGTGACCCTTTATCTTCAACAAGCGATCACACTATCAAGTCAGAAAACAGGGACAATGTCAAATGAATTGATTAAGCTTTTATAAGTCTGCATTAATTAAGTAACTGCGTTGCACGTTTATATAAAAAAAAACGAAAC
This sequence comes from Ruditapes philippinarum, assembly GCF_026571515.1. NCBI lineage: Eukaryota > Metazoa > Mollusca > Bivalvia > Venerida > Veneridae > Ruditapes > Ruditapes philippinarum. The sequence goes on from NW_026858091.1 coordinate 123,709, forward strand.
CATGCCAATATGTTTTGCTTTTCTAAACTTTTAATGATTTCTGACGTAATATGGACGCTTTCTAACTTTACAAATATACGAAAACGAGAGATTGTTATGGTGATCTTCGCCAGAAAGTCCATTGGCAATTTCGTGTCCGCTCTGTATTCTTTAAACCAATAGAATGAAATTGAAACTACTCGCAGAAAAAATGACCAAAATATACCAATGTGCAGAGTTCGGGTTATCGGGTCAAAGTCATCAGTCAAGGTCACGCTTAGTTATTATGCAATTTCAAAATTGCGTGTCCGCTCTGTATCAAAATAGTCTTTTGAAGTCCGCCCGCTTAGCTCAAAGGGGAGATAATAGGATTTGTGACTAAAGACAAGCTTTTTTGCCTGACCGCTACATGTTACCCTAACTTTTGACCTAGAGACCTGATTCTTTAGTGCATCATTACATTAATGATGAACAATTATTTCAATTAATCTTAAATTACATCAATGCATAAAGGAGATACACAAATCTTGATTTAATAATCCCTAGTGACCTTGGTTTTTGCATATTTTGTCCTGGATTTTGCTGATCAGTCTCATGAATATAAATTATTTGTGAACATTTGTAAATTCCTCAGTTCAAGACAACTAAATGGTCCATAATCACATTTTCATATTTGATTTATATTTCTAAAAAATGTTATTTAATTTCTTAATTATATTCACTATATGGCTCATATACACATTTACATAATCATTGAACCTCAACATGCGCCGGACACTACCAAGTTATTAAAAATGCATTCCTGATAAGCTCTTTTTTATGACCTCTGTGACTCTTGACCTTGAGACTTGGTTGATGTGATCTCTATCAACTATTGTCCGTGCCCGAAAGGCTTTTTAGTTCTTTGATGTCAAACCACTGCCCTTCACCGCTGTGGATTCGAATCCCGCAAGGACAATGGATTCTTTCATGTGAGGAAACTATCTAGACGAACAAAATCAAACTTGAGAAAAATATACTAAATTTTAAAAGAAAAGTAAAAAAAGATTCAAAATTCAAGTAATAATTTACATGTTTTATGCAATTTATAAATGATTTTGCGGTATTAAAAACCATATTTTCTTTAATATGCTCATTCTGGCAATGTACATTGTACTTGCATTTTGCGATGTGTACATGTATATTACTTTCTTTGGTTTCTTATATATTATTTCATTAAAAAAAACATTTTGAAAATGTTCATGAAAATTGGCATGAATCTGGAAGCATGCTGCTTTAAGGAACGTCGGTGGTTCTACTCGAGTACCCGCTCGTGCTGAAATAATGCACGACGGAGGTTCTTCCTCCACCAGCAAAGCTGGAAAGTCGCCATTTGATATGACATTTTGCAACATAATCCCAATCTGAAAAAGATATATTCCTTACAAATTGTTGACAATTTAAATTTCTGGCGACACTGACCTTGCACGTATTAACGTTCACCTCAGCCTCATGAACGGGATACAATTCCTCTATCCATGACAGCTAAATGGTCCTTGTACACATTTTCAATTTTTATGTCTGACTTTGGCCACAGGGATTTGAATTTTGCGTCCGACGCAGTTATATTGTTTAAAATCAATTTATGTATGTTGAAGACAAGTGTTTACCTGTTTGATCTTGGCCTATGACATGTGTGCACAACTATGCCGCATATAGTGAACATTTTTTATCTTTCCTATATGAATGCAGACCATATATTCCGAACAAGGCTGGATGCTACAGCTGAGTATAATTAATACGTGATTCACAAGCCGGAGCCAATTTTGAACCCAATGTTTGTAAACGATCTACTATACAATGTTACATAAAAATATCTAAGCTCTATGCAGATGACCATTTTAAAGGTTTTACCCAGTAACGCACCGGGGACCGGCTAGTTTTGACCCCAGGGTCATGGTTTTAACAAAACTGAAAGAAGTCCAATAGACCATAGACAAGTGTATGTAAAAATCAAGTGACCAGGTTTGAACCAAAAAGTACGATCAGTGATCATCTGATGAAACTTAGCTTAGAAACACATTAAAATGGAAATATGGAAGTAGAATAATACAAAAACAAACAATACTATCTGTTAATATTTTTATTTTTTATTATGATTAAATTGTAAATATTTGGTCTAATTATCATCAATTACACATATAATAATGCTTTTAAGTATTCAGTATTGGGCTTCAAAATTATGCACAATTTGTGACCATCAATTTAGTGATATATAAAATGATTTTCATTAAATTGAAAATTTAAACTCTGTACTTTTGCACAAATTCCAGGTCATTATTTTTATAAAAAATACTGTATCTGTCTGAAATTCAGAAAACCAAGTAAATTGTGTATGTTAGCCAAAATAACATTGTCTATTTGTGATGCATTTGCTACATACATTATATTCGTTTGAATTAAAAAGCGAAATAAATGCAAAAGTATAAACAAACATTTATATGAACATTTTGTCACTCCGGTCTCTTTTTTTCTTCAATTTTTCAACACAAGAATAGAATAAATGCATTATTTTACACAATGAAAGTATATGAGTCCTGGCTCACACATGACTATATATACATTTATAAGCTGGTTCCCATGTCATTATCACATGCAGATAACCTGGCAGTATCATTAACTATAGTTTCTTCTTAAACATTGAAAATATAATTAGAAAAGTATAACCTTTACTTCTTTAAATGCAAATAATTTATAAATGTAAATAAAAATATGACACCCTTAACAAGTATAAAGACCCAGATTATTCTTAAGAAATATTACATACACAGTTATTACCCTTTTCCAATAATATCATAATTTATATTATCAAAATTTAATTACCATACTTTAGTACCACTGTTATTGGTAAATCCTGTTATTTGATTACTGCCTAAATGACCTCAAGCTTTCACATATCAATGCCCTAACAAACATCACATAATTCTATAAAAAATAGTATCAAATTTAAGCAACACATCATATGACTTATTTCAACAAACACACTTAAGTAAAACTAGTTGACATGAAAAGCTACTGACTTTTATATTAAATGAAACAAACAATAAAATAGTTGTTAACAAAGACTATAAATTAAGCAAACTTAAGTTAAAGTAAACTCCAAGCACCAAAGAAAAGGCCTTTACAGACTAGGTTAATTAACAAATCAAAAACAAATCATGTCACAATCAAAGTAAATCAGTATGAAACAAAAGTTAATATAATAGCTACCAATCATACGGCAGTCATGACAACATGTGATATAAATCATACGGCAGTCATGACAACATGTGATATAAATCAACCAATCATACGGCAGTCATGACAACATGTGATATAAATCAACCAATCATAAGGCAGTCATGACAACATGTGATATAAATCAACCAATCATACAGCAGTCATGACAACATGTGATATAAATCAACCAATCATACGGCAGTCATCGCAACATGTGACATAAATCAACCAATCATACGGCAGTCATCGCAACATGTGACATAAATCAACCAATCATACAGAAGTCATGACAACATGTGATATAAATCAACCAATCATACGGCAGTCATCGCAACATGTGACATAAATCAACCAATCATACAGCAGTCATGACAACATGTGATATAAATCAACCAATCATACGGAAGTCATCATTACAGCAGCCTCACAATGTGATAGGGCCCTTGTCACAGGTCACATGATCCATTCTGAATGCTTACTTCAATGCAACCACTGTCCTGATGCTGAAAGTAAAACAACGCCTTTTATTTTTCCCTAAGTTTATAGGATTAACATGCACAAATCTTATTGCAAGATTGAAGTTCAATTATTAAATGAATTGAATTACACAATAATAAGGTGGGATTTTACTGTCTCCCTCCAAAACCTTCCAGAATTTTTCTTTAGCTTCAAAAGTACGAAAATATAGAAGTATTTCTTGGAGAAATCTTTAAATACTATTGGGCCTGCACAACAGAAGTGCATGTACAATCTCAGTATACTACTATATATTTACTTATAAAGGAAATAAAATATGCATTTATATATAAAATATATGTATAAATACTTATTGAAAATTCTTCATGGTTATATAGTGTATATATATAACTAAAAATTTCAATGATGTTATAATATGTATATATACATGTAGTGTGACCTTAGCAGAGTAGCCCTCTTTAGATTGATAACCTCTACTTAACAACAATATCAATTCTTCCAAAAGTAACAAGAGCCATGTCAACATGGCCATCCCCCGCCGAATGTGTTTGCTCATTGGAAGAATGTATATGTAGTAGAGCAGAATAATTCCATTTTAAGAGGTCTTTTGGTAATGAAAACTGATGGCTATAGTGATTACAGATTTGAAACCTATGTGAATACTGATGGCTGAAAATAACAAAAAAATAATGCAGGGTAGGTTATCATTCTTGTGTGCTGCATCCCTCCTCAGTAAAATCTATCCACCTATGAAGTTTCAAGTTGATACCTCAAATACTTTTTGAGAAAAAAATTGAATTGAAAAATTAAGTATGAAAAATAACAAAGGGCAATAACTCAAAAATTATAAAAGATAGAGTTATCATTCTTGTGCACTGTACACCTCCTGAGTTAGATCTATGCACCTATGAAGTTTCATAATGATATCTCAAAGGCCTTTTGAGTATGGCCTGGACAAAAATTAATTTTGAAAAATAAAAAAAGGGCAATAACTAAACAATTATGCAGGGTAGAGTTATCATTCTTGTGCACTGCACTCTTCCTCAATGAGGTCCATCCACCTATGAAGTTTCAAGTTGATACCTCAAATACATTCTTGTGCACTGCACACCTCCTGAGTGAGATCTATGCACCTATGAAGTTTCATGTTGATATCTCATAGGCTTTTGGAGTTATGCTCTGGACAAAAATCAATTTTGAAAAATAACAAAGGGCAATAACTCAAAAATTATGCAGGGTAGAGTTATCATTCTTGTGCACTGCACTCCTCCTCAATGAGGTCCATCCACCTATGAAGTTTCAAGTTGATAACTCAAATATTTTTAGATATGCTCCAGACAAAAATGTCGGACGGAAGGATGGAAAGTCGGACGGACAGACGGAGACTATTTCTATATCCCCCGCCGCCTTTTCGGCGGGGGATAATAAACAATTCACAATAAACTTAACCTCTGTAGAGCAACTACCTCTCTGCAACAATCAACGTCTTTATCTTTCGCAAGGGTGTTGCTCAGCAGAGGTAGCACTGTAGAACTTTAGAGTTTTGATCAGAGAAAAAACGAAAACTCTTACCTCTTTCCAGAGTGCATCAAGTCAAAAGCTTCATTAATTTTCTCAAGGTCCATGTTGTGTGAGACAAACTCATCCACCATCATTTCTTTCTTCATGTACTTGTCAACTAACACTGGCACACTCTCGACACTTTTCCAGCCTGTAGATTAATAACACATAGAATTTATTTGGTTTTAAGTATATACACACTTGGGTGTTAGTAGGAACTCTCCAGTTGTTACAGGTGGAAATAGGACTATAAGTTCATCTCTTTTCATTAGGCTATATTCAGCCAACACATTGGTGCCTCCTAATCACGGATGCACTGTTCACTATCAGTAGATATTTTGACATTTCTCCTGAAAATGATGACTGATTTTGTCCATACTGAAAGATGGATATATTTAGCATGGTAGGGTTTAAAGAGGGTTAATTATGCCACCCATAGTCTTATACCCAAACTATATTTTTATACATAAAGTCAACTATGTATTTTTTTTTTCTCAGGACAGGTCTGTTGCCTAAATAAACTCTGTTCAAGGAATATATTGAACTTAAGATCAAGATGTCTGAAGTAATAGTGAACTTTCTTTGTTGTCTTCATAGCTCTTTATGGACATAGATACATCCAAAGGCACAGAAATATTAATCAAAATGTCATCTGAATCCAAAATATTTTCAAGATATAACAGTAATTAGTCACACATGACTGAAAACACTGAAGACACTGAAAAATGGCTAAGGTTTCAAAACTAACATAGCTTATAGAAATAACCAATCAAACATACCTCCAAAAGCCGTTCCTTTCCATGTACGACCTGTCACTAGTTGAAATGGTCGTGTAGAAATTTCCTGCCCTGCTGCGGCCACTCCTATAATTGTTGATACTCCCCAACCTTTATGGCAAGATTCTAACGCAGCCCTCTGTAACAATCATATCAAATAATATTGTGAAACCATTGCTTAAATGAGCCGCGTCACGACAAAACCAACATAATGGGTTTGCGACCAGCATGGATCCAGACCAGCCTGCGCATCTGCGCAGTCTGATCAGGATCCATGCTGATGGCTATCAGTTTCTCTACTTTTTATAGAGTTTGTAAGCGAACAGCATGGATCCTGATCAGACTGAGCGGATGCGCAGGCTGGTCTGGATTCATGCTGGTCGCAAAACCATATTGTTGGTTTTTTCATGACACAGCTCAAATTATATTACAAGTTTAAAGACAGAAGAGAGAATTTAGATCAGGGAAACACAAATTGAAGAGATTTGTTAAAGGAGGGAAGGCAAAATCAAGGTTAACAGTTTTTTATTTTCTACATTGCTGTTTAACGTCGCTATAAATGTTAAACATCACAGGGCAAAATTAAAAGGGCAAAATTAAGGCATACATAATTATTAACTTTTGACAATTAGCCTATCTTTACTTCTTACAGATAAGCTCACTGTATAGTTATTAACAATTTTCTTACTGGAACTTAAAGTGATAAATCTTTGCCATCAGTTTAGAACCAGCTTGCACATCCGTTAAAGTCTGACCAGGCTCTATACCGTTAGCTGACAGTTTTTACCTTCATATTTCTAAAATGAAAATTGGGCAGTTCCAAAAATGGAAGCTGGACAAGTCCATTTAACAAATTCAGCAGGTTAAAGATTAAGAACAGTAAGACCTTAACAGTTTTCAAACCTGGAGAACTGTAGTGAGATGTACGTGAAACTAACTTGTCAACTAGCAAATCATCTAGGGACTATTGCAAAACTTACATTAATCAATGAAGCATTTGACCGTGTAAGCACTCTATTCTTTTACACCTGTATAAGTATGTTTAAGAACAAATTAATGTACAACTGGGTTTGTACTTCAAGATTAAATGTTCAAATCAGTACCATGGTGCCAACATTTCCGATGCATTCAAAAGTGTAGTCGCACCCACCATCTGTTTTCTCTACCATGACTTCTTGTATAGGCTTGCTAAATTCCTTTGGGTTAATGAACTCAGTAGCACCAAAAGTCTTTGCTGAAATGATGAAAACATTTTGTTTTTATTTCTTACAATTTGTTTACATTTTACACTGATTTAAACATTTTTTTTGGTCATATCTCGGCTCCAACTAACAAGCTTTCCTGGATAACTAACAGGTAGTTATCAATTTATTCGCAAGTGACAAATTACTTATCTCACATGATTTTAAATCAGAGTGAGAGAAAAATAACCACTACACTCAAGGTCAAATCTGCCAGATATATTCAAGAATGGGATATTTTCTAAGTTAAAAAGCATAATTATGATACACAACCGATCACAGTTATCAAACTTGATGCAAACAATTGCATTGTGATGTTGCATTGATATTTCAAGTTAATATCTTTACTGCTACTTGATTTGGTAGGGGACACGACAAAGTGATTCTTTCATAGATATAACAGTTATTACCAATTTCAAACTTGTCTGGATTTAGATCAACACCAATGATACGACTAGCACCAGCAGCCTTGCAGCCCATCACCACAGCCAAACCAACTGCCCCTAGACCCCAAACAGCGCAGGTTGATCCTTTCTCTACCTGTAACATTACAAACATTATTGAAAAATATTGATGATACATCAATTATCTTTTCTATCAAAGACAGCTCTAGCTAAAATTTAATAAAGAAAATTACTTTCCTAAATCTATATTCAATTTCCAAGTGTGTATAGTTTCATTTATCTGGTGGGGTTTTTAGTCACACCAATGTAGAAGGTCACATGGCCACTTTCAGGAGTAACTGGTGAAGAAAGACTTTAGGCCCCCATTACTTCAGGCATAAGCTCACACATGAGTAAAACCATGAAAATCTGTAAGCTAGCTGGATAGCTTCCTCACATGACAGACCCCAAAGTCCCTCTTTGGTTTAGAATGTGGCCAGGGGCAAGTAATTTGAAATAAAATGAAAATTTATCTCAAGGTTCAAAATGGAAATAATTGATCATGTTTATCACTCACCTGAGCAGTATTAAGGGCAGCACCATATCCAGTAGATATACCACATCCTAACAGACACACTTTCTCTAATGGAGCTGCTGGGTCAACCTATAAATGCAAAAATTTAAATATAATGTATCAGGTATTGTATTATAATTCAAACTTTAAATCAAGATTTCAGTAATCTCATTCTTCTTTTGTACAAAACTGTATGGAGTATGAATAAATCTATGAGCTAGGTAACTTGCAGTTTCTTTGAAAACATGAAACAGAAAGTAAAATATAAGTGTATAAAGTTATACATGTATCTCGATCGCGTGTATATGTAGTTTACAAAATCATTGTTTGAATTTTGAAAAAGTATAATTCCAAAATAGTTGTATAAAAGAAATACAATTTACAAATGTAAATTTCCCTAAGTGTGAATGGCTCATGTACAAAATCAGTGCTATACAGTTAAAAACCCTGCTTAAAATTGGAGCACTATATTTCATTCTGGCACATTTTACTATATGTAAACAAACAATATTCATGTGTATTAAAGAACATGACATTCTATGTAACAACTCTATTGGAAGCAGGTACAACATAAGTTTACTGTTTATAGATTTTGTAAACATATATCAATAGATCCTGGAGATATACTGCTTTGCTGGTTTAAACACACATTTAAATTTTTACACCAATTTTTACCCATATTTTGGTGACATCAGGGGGACTAACCCACATAACCAGAATTCCTTGAAAACTAATTAGTAATTTCCAATTTCTCCCCAAGTGACCACCTACTTATCCCACATGACTTCTGAGTTAAAGGTAAAGAATAAATGACAATTAGAATAAATGTTTAAGATCAATTGTCAAAGAGAAATTACACCTCACTCGAGGATCCAACTAGTGACCCCTGGATTACTAATACATGTACCATGCTCTCTCCCTATAGAGCTAAGTAGGCAGATGGTTTGACAGGAATTAAAACACACAAATGAAGACAGTGGAAAGTATTACCTTGCACACAGAAATACTGGCTACAACAGTATATTCACTGAAGGTACTACAGCCCATAAAGTGAAATACTTCTTTTCCTTTACATGTAAATCTGGTTGTTCCATCTGGCATTACTCCATTTCCCTGGGTACTCCTGTTGGTCAGATAAAACTACACATTAGGCATTATTCTAGTTGTTTTCAAAATCAATTTCATTCATGTATCTTTTCTATAAATTGATCTTTCAGAATGATTTGGCCACAGTGGGAAGACTTTGGGTACCCATAAATGCACTTTGTCATTGTCAGGAACTACTCCAACCTTCTGTAAGCATTTCGTCACCTTAGTGCTAAAACTGATAACTCCTATTAAATTTAGAAGGACTTAACCCTTTACTGCACTAAAATGATGATTTTTGTCTTATTTCATACAAGTGGGCATTTGGAACTTCTTCTAATTGAAGAAGTTTCAAATTTCTAAAAATCTATATTAAACATCATTCGTCTATTTTCATTAACACACATTGCTTCATTGTGTGATTATCATGAACATTTTCAAATGATATAAACAATATCAGTTTAAAAACATATGAAATATTTCAGCGGTTGATTGATACAATTTCAAAATGTGTGTGTGTGTGTGTGTGTGTGTGTGTGTGTGTCTTTAAATTTTCTATACATTATCAAATTTACAGACTGGTAATTTTGGCATTGGACTGATTATTTTAACTTTCCCAAATTGGGGTCATTGTCAGTCCTGGGACACATTACAGAGAATATTTAGATTAATCACTACAAAGGTGAAGAAAGGAGACTGTACATCACCTTCAGAAAAATGATAAAAATGTATACAAACAATAGCAACAGAATACTTACCTAATTTTGCTGCATAAATTTGTTTTTGGACTCTTACAAAATTTGCATTCCTTACACTGTGGAATATACAATGGAATCACATGGTCTCCTGTAACATAATAAGGAACATGAATATAACTACAGCTGCATTCTAAAACACAAGTTTATTATCAAACCTATTTTCATATCATATTGAAGTCTCTCCATCTAGATAGTATTATTTTTTTTGGTTGAGCTGTTTGGCCACTTTTCAGGTTTACTTTGTGAGAACTTCAATGCATCATTTCCATTTCAGGTACAGGATTTTTCAAAGTAGATAGATCTACCATGCTTAAGAGTTATAATAAACTCTGATCGCAATTAACCTTTTAGCAATTTAAAGTGTATTTATTTAAAGAGAAGTTTGGTATCTTGAATGATCTATCATTTCTATTAATATGAAACACTTTGGCTTCTTTCAATACTGCTGGCACTGGCAATTTTCTATCACATTATCAAAAGAGGAAAATGTAGAAAGGTACAGTTAAAATCCATGTTACTCTTATGACTTGGTGGTTAAAGCTGTTCGACTTTGACTCACTTACACCTCATTCCTGTGAGATTGGATCACACTCTGAACTCTGAACCGTTGAAGGGTAGAATTTAATGGCAGGTTGGTTAATATTAAGGCTAGAAGAAATTTTAGCAACTTTGTCAATTCATGAAATTCGTTAATATTTTCGCGTCTGTAACTTAACTAGTTATACAGTAAGATTTTGTTATACATGCTAGCTTAAAAAATGTTGATGGTTCTACACAGTCACCAACTTGTGCCTGAAATAATGCAAGCAGGAACATGAAAATTCTACAGAAGCTAGATTGTTCCTGCATGACCATTACAGTGTCACTGAAAATGCTACAAAAAGTACCGTTCTCACCTGGAGCAACTGATGTAACGCCCTCTCCCACGCTTTCTACAATACCTCCACCCTCATGGCCTAAAATGACAGGAAACTTGCCCTCTGAGTCAAACCCATCTAATGTGTATGCATCTGTGTGACACACTCCAGTATGCGTTAACTGAAACACAATTTAAACAATATGTGTGTAAAGTATACAATGAAACCTTATATACAAGACTTGTTGTTATAAGTTGATGGAAGCCAGGGCTTTTTTCCTACTAAAGCAGAGGCCGTTATCATTCCCCAAAGAAATAGAAGATATTTGTTTAGTTCAGTGTAAGATCGGAATATATTTCACCAAGTGAGCACCAAAATGTATATTTCACAAGTGGCGCAGCCATGAGTGAAATATGAAATTTTGGTGTTCACAAGGTGAAATATATTTCAATCTTACACTAAACTAAACAAATTTTCTTTTATTATATGCAAAGAAACATTTTAAAAAGACATTAAACCTAATACTGAATGAAAAGCCCGCCGAATAATAATACAACGTGACGTCATTTACGACGTCCAACATTAAGTTGGTTCTCAGTGCTGTGCAAACTGGTATTTAACTTAAACAATGCAAGGGGCTAAAATTTAAAACAATGAAATTATCAAATTGATAATTTCACTGTTTAAAACAGTGAAATTATCAGTTTTATATCACTGATATATTTCTATAAACCACCGAAAAGCATGTAATAAAAATTATTTAATCATGCAGTTTTCCCAAGAAATTGAATTTACATAAAGTGTTTTTCCCATTTTGCAATTCACCAAAATTAAGGGCATGGCTGCTTCCCCAACCTGTGAAAAAAAGCCCTGGACGCTTCTTAAAACTGCATTTTTGTTCCTGTATGTTGATGCAAGTTTAAATATCTTTCTTTCTTTTTTTTAAGTACTGATGACCTTGAACCCAGTGACCTTATCTTCACTCAAAAGTTAAAGTAGCACCGCAGGGATGTACATGTTACTAAACTGGGTTGTTTTTGGTGTTGTTTTTTCTCCATCACTTCAAAATGGGGTATCTTTTATCTAGGAACAATGAAAAACACATGCTATTTCATTAAAATTATATCCAATACTACAGCAAAAGGAAACAAAATCTGTTTTTAGTAATATAATACATTCTTTATTTAGTTTATAACAATCATTCCCTACTATCAAATAACTGATATGTGAAAAATGTTTTTGTTCTTCTATATTTGTAACACATTTTGTATCTGATAAACTTTAAATCAGACAAGGATTAGACTTGGTATTATATAAAAATAAAGTAAATGATTGCCAAAAAAGATCAACCAAAGAAAACTAAAATGTCATTGTCAGAAATTTTTTTAATGAAATGTAGGTCACTGCTGTTAACTTTTTTGTTTGTTTTAATATCATTTTTTTTTGTAACTGGCCTTTATTCACTGATTGTTAATATTAAACAATCAAATAAACAAGAGCTGTCACAGGAGACAGCGAAGCTCGACTAATAAAATGCTGGACGCAGTAAGGAGGACAAAACTATGAAAGAAAAATCAATTTTTATATTAATATTAAATTATAGTAAAAAAAATTTGTTAAAATTCCCAAAAAGGGGAAGGGGGGAAAATCAGAAATAGCATGAAGGTTAGGGCCCCTTGCCACACAAAATTTTGTGAAGATAAAAAATATATAATTGAAGTTTGATGATATCTTAAAAAATAAAGAAGTTATTATATTCTTAAAGAAAAACCCAAGTTTAAAGGGGGGATAAAATCGTAATATTGTTCAAAGAGTTATGAAATTTTTCAATAAAAAAAGAATAAGGAAAAAGTATTTAAGTTTGAGGGAGATCCTTTAAAAAAAAAAATTAAAAAAAAAAAATAACATTTTTTTAGTAAATAAATTAATTTTTGGGGAGATAATTTGCGAATTTGGGGCTAAGGTTTTGAACCTTTTCACATAAGATTTATGATGATAACGTAATATTTTTGAAGTATGAAGTTATCCCTTTAGAAATAAATAAGTTACAGTAAAAGAGCTGTCAGAAGGACAGCGCGCTCGACTTTTTTAGTGCTTGCCTATAAAACAAAACGTTTGACAGTTTAAGGGCACCAAGACTTTAAACTAGGAATTTCCTAAGTAACAAATCAAGAAAAACATTTTCACCCAGAGTTATCTTCTCTGCTTACAGATAGGTCTCATGATGCACAGATAAGAACTCCAACTTCCAAAGTAATATCTCAGTCAACAAGTGGACGAAAGAATGAAAATCTTAACTGAGTTCTTCTAAGTCTATAAAAAGGGCACTAATCATCAAATTAAAATCTTACAAGAATTACGCCTCTCTCCTGCCCATGTTTTGGGACCATGATGGGTAAAACAAGTATTCCAACTTCAAATTAATATCTCAAACAGCTTCAGTCAAAAAAGTGGACTGGTACTAAAAACTTAACCAAGATTCTAAAGTCGATAAAAGGGCCTTAATTTTTAAACAAATCTTGACAGAGTTACCTTCTCTTGCGTACAGATGGGGGTAATGATGTGAAATAGCATTAAAAGTTTCAAAGCAATATCTCAAAGGGTTAAGGCAATAAGTGGATTTTACCCATATTCAATGTATTTTCTAAGTCAAAAAGGGGCATAATTCTGTCAAAAACCTTGACAGAGTTATGTCCTCTTGTCTGTTGATGAAGGTCGTGATGGTAAACAAGTATGGTCAGTTTCAAAGCAATACCTCCAATGGTTTTGAAATAAAGTGAGGTGGTACAAAAAACTTAACCAAGCTCAATACACTTTCTAAGTCAAAAAAGGGCCATAATTCTGTCAAAAACCTTGACAGAGTTATGTACTCTTGTCTGTAGATGGAGGTTATGATGGTGAACAAGTATGGTAAGTTTCAAAGCCATACTTGTAATACTTCTGATTAATAAAGTTGGGTGGTACGAAAAACTTAACCAAGGTGTGACGCCAACGCCGACGCCCGACGCCAACGCCGACGCGACGCGGGGCGAGTAGGATAGCTCCCCTTTTCATAGAAAAGTCGAGCTAAAAATAATATTTTTGTATGGAAAATCTAAGTTCAAAGGGAGAATAAATCTAAAAATATTGGTGCTACGAGTTATGAACATTGTCACATAAAGATGGGGATGATGTTAATGTAAATATATTTGAAAGTATGAGGTTGATCCCTTAAGAAATTAAAGAAAGACAACAGTAAGAAATAGTATTTTTTTAGGAAAAATTCTAAGTTCAAGGGAGATAAAATCTGAAAATATTGCATTGCTAGAGTGTATGACCCTTGGTCAGAACATAAGATAGGGGGATGATGGATAAGGTACATATATTTTGAAGTATGAAGGTTGATCCTCATTAGTAAAGAAATCAGTAAAAAATAGTATCTTTTTTAAGAAAAATTCTAACGGTTTCAAGGGGAGATAAAATCTGAAAAATATTGGTGCTAGAGTTATGAACCTTGTCACATAAGATGTGGTTGATGATAAGGAACATATATTTGAAGTTTGAAGTTGATACCTTAAGAAATGACAAAGTTATAGTGAAAAATATTTTACTGCACCAAAACTTTAATCTAAAATCTGGACGCGGACGCGGACGCCGACGCCGGGGCGAGTAGGACAGCTCTCCATATACTTCGTATAGTTGAGCTAAAAAGAAAACCTTTTTTCACCCTTATAGAAACAGGTTCAGGTTGTGGAATTACATAATTGGGGGGTGGGGGAGGGGAGTGGCCATTATATAGACCCTTTCATTTAAGCGATAACAGTCCGGGAAGAGTTACTTCCCTTACCGGATGTGACGTAAATGGGGGATAAAACTATGCAGGCCGCATAGAGTGTTAGCTTATTGAAAAGTTAAATGCGTAAATACTGATCGTTCAATTATGATTATAACATGTAAAAATTTACGCATGCATACATATATTCAATATCAAGACAATAGAAAAAAATACAAAAACAAAGATTGAGATTAATTCTCGCTACGGAGTGAAACAGTGAAATTTCATAGTGAATACAGTATATTTATTAATTAGATCTAGATTTTCTCTAATGCCGGGATAAAAAGCTAGTAACTAAAACAAATTTTAATATTTTATAAACACCCATACGCACTGAAATTGCCTATTATAAATTTAAATGGCCATTTTCTAGTTTTCTGTGATATTTTCTGCCATTTAGAAAATTCCAGCGTATTTGTGACAAACATGAAAATAAGATTGCCAATGTCCTGTTTTTCAAGCTTTAATAGAACAACAACAGAATTCATTCTGTCAATAGTTACTGATTCTTTTTCATTAGGCCTATGCCGTATAAAAATATTTCAAAGAACCAGTGAAGGATATAATTTTATAAATAGTCTGGAAAGAACGAAAACCATGTGGCATTGACTTTTATAATTTTAGATTCGCAACAGACGATAATAAGATAATTTTGATATTAAAAATTATTCTTATGGTTATTAAAATAAAGACCTTTTCCTAGTAACTTATTTCATAGATATATAGATGTGTATATATTAAGCGCCACTGGGCCGTAACATATTAATTAAAAGGGTGCATATGTTGTATATACAAGCGGCACTTGCCTGTGATATCATAAATCACCAGGGTGCATTTTTTAGAGTTATAACATTACATCAGATTACGTCACTTTTGTTAGTTGTCAAAATTTTTATAGTCCGCGTTTTGTTATGGATCATCCTAGGTCATGCCTTACCGATTTGACACTCGATCCAGAGTCCTACCAACTGGCACAGTCAAAAATACGTAAAATTATTATTATTTTTTTGAATATTTGATAATATAAGATATGAATAAGATATGAATAAAAAAGTATCAATTTGAAAATATCACTTTAGCAGCTTAAATATATTGGTTGGATGTACGAGTTGACAGTCATGTACATTCAAAAGAATTTTTACTTTTTATGCCTTTACATTTTTTTTTTAAATAACAAAAAATAATATTGTTGTTTTTCTTTGTCTAAGTAAAATCAAAATGATTTTTAATAAAGCCGTTTTTCGAAACTACAGAATCTTTACATTTTTGAAACTCAAAATATCTTTTGGGCATTGTATATTAGCAGAGACATAGATACATTATCTATATCTCTGGAAAAGTTAGTACGATTTAACTGCCTGGAAAAATTTTCATTATTAAGAATCTAACGAAAATGGTCAGTTACCCAGCAATATGGTCTACTATTAAAACAAATCGTTAACCTTATTAAAGTAAACATTTTTATTAATTTCACCATCCTTTTTATGTAATATCTTATTCAATTACATAAATTTTGGCAATTTCAATCTGCCAACCTTACAAGAGAAATGATCCCTCTATTATTGTACTTTATCGTATCGGCATTGTCCACCGTATTCCCCAATGACGTCATCCAAGGGCGACAACTTGAATACGGTCTTAAATGAAAGGGTCTATAGGTTGGGAAAAAAGTAAGTTTAATGGTTCATCTTATAAAACTTATGAAAGAAAAAAAAAATATGAAATTAAAACAAAATGCACAATTACCTTAATTCTTACTTCACCTGCTCTTGGAGGGGCAACTTCTACAGTTTCAATAGAAAGTGGCTTCTTTGGTTCCCAAGCAACAGCAGCTTTACAGGTAATAGGCTGTAAATATACAAGTTTTGTAATCAACTTCCTATGCAATAAATATATACAAATACATAGAGGATATTGAATGAGTGTAGGTTTAATACTAAATTTATTGAAAGAGTTGAATAAAATCATATTATGTGAGCCTCTGGCGAGCATAATATTGTTTTATTCAACGAGTTCAATAAATTTAGTATTGAATCTACACGAATATAATATTCTATTTATCACATATATAAAATAAAAACGGTAAACTGTAAACAAGAGTCACTTTTCTTTGACGCGCCTATAGTGTAACGCTAACATTAGCGCGCTTTAACGCTATGTTTATAGTGCAAATGACGTGACGTCAAAGTGTTATTACACTAGTGTAATATCGTCTAGTGTAATATCGTTTTTATTAAATGGCTTTATTACACTCCTGCGCCACGGTTTATGTGATAAACTATAAAATCAAATAATATCAAAACTATAATTTATATAGTTTTGATATTATTTGAACATACATAAAATCTAAATAAAATCTAAATAATCAGAGCTTGTGTTGACAGACCCTTGCCATCAAAGAATCACACACACACCTGTAGAATTGGGAAAAATGCCAATTAAAATAGTCAAGGGTTCATACAGACAGCGGGCCAGTGCCTAAATTCAAACACTTTTAAAGCACTTTTTCCCATTTTTCAAGCTCAAATTGTTGCACATATATCATTTGCAACCAATGATAAGGTAACTTTTCTTCAACCAAAAGATAGTTTATTAGCCATTTTTGTTGAGTACACATTTTTAGGTTGACATTTTAAAGGGATGCAATAGTATATTCGTACCCTAAACCCTTTGGAATCAACCGCAATCTGTCCCCTTCCTGTTATGGTTGGCCAAACATTTCATTGAATTTGATAATAAATTGGATTGTTCTTTTTTTTTTATTAACTGATTTTTACCCATTTTATGTTATTCAATTATTTTCAAGCAAATTTGCAGCACAAAATTAAGCACTTTTTAAGAACTTGAGAGTTATCAAATTTACGGACTTTTAAGAACTTTTTTCATTTTTAAACATTTTTTAAGAAAGGGACTGAAATTTAATCACTTGTAGATGTGTAGATATGCAGCCAGTGATTTTTTTCCCTGTATTTTACAGCCGAATAAAGGCTGTTTCCCCTAGCCCAAAATAGGTATATTTTCCCCTATAAATGCTAATATTTTCCCCTAAATTGCCCCCCACAATTTTTCACCAGATCTATGACTTACAGTATTTAACTTGCATCAGCTAGAAGACAGAAAGCTGTCCCTATAGATAGCCTTTGCTATGTAAAATGGATGTTAAATTTAATTAAAAATGAAAATTTTACAAAATGTGTGGGTAAATTCCATTCTCAGTTTTTGGAATTTGATTTCCGATGTTCCCCTTTTTCTCAATTATCACGCTATATTTCCCCCCTCAGAAAGCCACAGGTTCTTTTGAAAATTGGAAAAAAATCACTGGTAGCATGAGACACAAAAATTTACAGGGCATAACATGTTTTATATTCAAGGGCCATAACTCGGCAAGCAGAAAACCTGTGTATTATGTTGAAGTACTTGAGCTACAGATCAATGCTGTAAAGTTTCATTGAAAATGCACAAGTAGTTTATTATAAGAGAAGTAGTTCTAACAAATTTTAAAAATAAAATCATTAAAGGGCACTAACTCAAAACCAAAAACACTGATCAATGATATGCACAAGTAGCCTTGGAATTGATCATTCCTGTATAGTTTAGATGAAATTGCACCAGAAGTTTCTGAAAGGTAGTCCAGACAAGTGTCTGTGTAGCTGGCAACACAAGAAATAAACACCTTTTTCATTCAAGGGGCCATAACTCAACCAAATTATTCAAGTTTTGTCTGCAATCTTTATTGAGACTTGGTGGTATACAGATTTTTTGTTCATATATGTAAAAAATGTTTGAAAACCAGTGTCATCGTTGTAACAGATATCCAATTCGTGTTAAAATATTTAAGTATTTTTGATAGTGAGCTCGATGAGCTGGTCCGAAGGGCCTGCTCGCAAAGCGAGCTTTACGGTAACGCGAGTACCTGCTAAGTGATGGTTTTGAAAACTTTCGTCCAAAGTAACGAATTGGACACATCGCAACCTTTCGAATTTAAAGATAACGATAAAAACTGAGGAATTCTGACTGAAAACAGATGTGTAGACTGGTCACCCGCGCACGTCTATGGGAACCATAATTGGACAGGGAACCAGAATAACGGAAGCTGTGTATAAAAAATGAAAATCAAAGGCGCCATTTTGTTTGAAAAATCTGATAAATAAAAACAATTTTTTGTCAAATTTTGTTGTGAAAACTATCTAGAATGAAAGAAAATGGTCTAACTAAGATAACGAATCCGAACACCAATATCTTTTATTCAGTCGTTAACGCTGTACAGACGTTTAAAGTATTGTTTACGTGACGTCACAATGTAGCGCCAAACAGCACGTGCAAAACAAACAAATCAAGTACGCTATTTTAATGTCGCAAACGTTTTAAGTTTTACATTTATTTCACTTTAAATAATCTTTATTTCGCTTGAAAAATTATAGAGTGAAATAAAATAAACAAAGATTTATAAACGTTTTCAAAACTCTTTATTCATTTCACGACAGGCCATATTTAACACAGTACGTGTGACGTCACACGCACTCGTCACTGCATTTGAAATAAAAATGAGCGATTATTTCATACTATTTCACGTAAAAAGTACATCGAGCTCGCTTTGAGGCTTTGCCTTTTTCATATTAGAGTTAACACAAGGGGCAGGATCTTACTTGACCGGGGCCGACTTGACCAAATGATAAAACTGTCAAACAAATAAAGCGAGAGTTACTGAAATAAATGACAAATAAAGTAATTCAAACAAAATTGCAATATATTAAAAAAAAATAATTTAACTTCAAACACAAATGTAGCACATTATGACCATTTTTACATGGACCGGGGCGAGTATCCGCGATTATTATGGTCGGGGTCGAATATTAGGACGCAAGTTTTTCTCGATTAAGAAGAGAAGCACATGTGCCTGCAGTTGACCATATACAAATAAAATGTTTCTCAATCATGCAAGCACTGAACATGTGCATGACAATCAACACATCCAGTGTAAAGTAATGATTTCTGTCCTTACCTTTCCGGCGGTGGCCATTTTTGAGTAAACTAAGTGTCGTGTGCAAATTTCGAGCCCGAAGACGAAAAGGACCGAATCATCCGAATATTCTCCAAATTAATGGACATACCATCTAAAGGGGAGGTAACTTTGTAATTATTTTTGTATCGAAACACATCGTTTTCTCGCAGATTTCATTTTCTTATCAAATTTGGGAAGACGGACATACAAAAAGACCAAGGAACACTTTATCTTGAGATATCATCTCTATAATTCTGAAAGAGTTTAATAACTAACTCTCAGCAGTTTGTCTATATGATGTGTACTAAGTGAGAATTAATTATAGTATTCCATAAATACATGTTTACAAGGTCACATGAATAATCCAAAAACAAATATTCTCAAAGAAATATAGTGGTCGGGCTACAAGTTATTATGTTCAACAATAGCAAAGCCCTTCCCACAAACTATCATATTAAATAATTTATTCCGATAAATTTACTGCTTTAGCCAACTTTTTACACAAATAAATATAATATTCACAAGCGTTTCTAGATCAATAGGCCTAACTATATAAACTTATAAAGACTAAAGAATACTCGTGTAAATTGTTTATTTCTTTACAATTTATTTGTTACATATAGTTAGTCAAAATATTTTGATGTGTCAAAGCTAGATTCTGAAATATTTTGTTCTGGCTCAGAATCTTGCTAGCTTCCAGAGGGGAGATGTTGCCCGTACACAAAATAGCTCAATATCTGGACGCGCAGTACAATTAGTTGGACTAGTTACTTATACATACATGTATCTAATATTTTTGGTCAGCATTAAATAACTGAGATCCGAAAGCCTAAAACATGTAATTTGATATTCTTACATAGAACTTTCAATATTACTTAACTAATATCAAAGGTCACCGTTTATTTTAAAAATATACATTGATTTAAGATAAAAGATCTAATGATAAAAAAATACGACTCCTTTATTTATTAACGCCTACTTTTTGAGACCAATCACCCGAAATTGACCCAGAAGCTATCATTTAAAAGACTAGCATTTAACACTCTTGCATGTGGTGAACTCTGAAATTTCAAGGAAATTGTAAAAACGTGACTTTTAAAATGTGTGAAAATGCATCCGAAACCTTCATTTTATTTGTAGATTTTTATTCAGGGATCGATTATAACATTTTACTTAAAACCATAGTTTGCTGTAATTTATATTTAAATACCCTGCTTAGAGTTTTAAGGGAAGTAAGAATTAATACGTAAGGTGGTGCTGAATTCATAGAAAAAGAAGAACAAGAAGAAGAAGGAGAAGAAGAAGCAGAAGAAGTTGAAGAAGTTGAAGAAGAAGTAGAAGAAGAAAATAAGAAGAAGAAGAAGAAGCAGTGTTATTCGTTCATCAACATCACAATACACAATCGACAAAGCCATAGATAGCTCATAGTCATACAGGTCTGGGGGATTAGGAAATTCAGTTCAATAAGGTATATAATATTAAGGTGGTTGTTTTTAATTTAATGAATAGAATAGAATAGAATAAAATAGCTTTCATATCCAATCAAGGGTGTGTTACATGACATATAAATCACAATAATAATGAGATCAAAGATCAAATAAAGATGTTAAAGAAAATAAAATAAATATATATTCACGCGAGAGACAATTTTGGAGATGACATACTGTATAGTGCCACATTTTCCCACATTCTCAAATAAATAATTTTTTGAACTGTTGCTACTGTTTGTTTGACCTGCTATGTATTTTCACAGGAATTTTAGAAAAAGGAAATTTGACAATTTATTTGTTTGGAAAATCATTTAAGAGCAGTCTGGATTACCTGTCCTTTGTCTATTTGTTTACAATAGAAGCTGGGAACCAGACTATCGGTTTATAGAAAACGTTCAAAAGGATACTTTCCGGAAAAGAAAAATCTTTCCGCAATTTAATCCCTCTTGACTTCCGGTTCCGAAAATTTTGTAAATAAAAACATGCAAGAAAGTTAAATTATAAATCTTTGGTTAATTAAGGGCAAAATAGCAATCTGAAACTAATCAGAATGTTTACAGACATTAAGAACATCGTATACCGTCCGTCTGAGTGCATGACATCAAAATACTCAATCGGAATTATCGAAACGAATGCTGACAGTTCTTTCTTATTTCATCACTTTTTGTCATACTTCTTGAAAGAAAAATGCTCTGTAGTGTTTCTCAGCTTTTGTCAGTCTTTTAACCATTTTAACAGTGTCGGCAATAAGATTGGAAATAACTTAACCAAAGAAAGGGATTTAAATAATTTCTTGTTCATTGATGGTTTGAAAGGATTAGCACATGCAGTAAACAGTGAGAGCCTCAAGGGAGACAACCCATGGTCTTCTTGTATGCAGAATAATGGGAAAATGGATGTGAAAGGATTATATAAGATTATTAAGCAAGTCATTAACAAGTTTACCTCTGACTCTGACAAAAATGTTGTATTTATTATTGACAATTTGTCGATGCTTGTAGATATAGGTGTACATGCTGAGGATGTAATGGCACTGGTACATTACCTAAATAACTATGTTACAAAAGATATTGAAGGTAGTTTTGTGTTTGGTGTCAATAATGACTTGGGTGAACAAGATGAGGATGCAGATCACTTAAAGAAGTTTATTCAACATACTGTAAATATGAGTCTGGAAGTGAAAGGTTTAGAAACTGGTTATTGTAAGGATGTACATGGACAGGTAAAAACTCTTTTACTTCTTCATCTTTTAATCACTCTGACTTTTTGACTGTACAAGTAATGAACAGATAAAATCTATTGTTTAAAACCACTAAACTGTTGTAAGCTGTTAAAATTCATCAGTATAAAAGTCATCATCAATGTTTGATATAATTGAACAATTAACCCTTGGCAGTCAATCATTGATAATGATAGAAGTATTACAGAATTACGGACAGGGCGGACCGTACCATGTGCCCTATCAGACAGATTAATCAGGGTTCCCTCTGGGTCAAAATTAGTTTGCGCCACCAAATTCGCCAATCAGAAAAAGTTGGAGCCAATGGCTCCAAAATTGGAGCCAATAATTCTGCAAGGGAGACATGCCTATCTTTGCTAAGATATGCTGGCTGTTATATATCATTATGATTACAAACACATATTTATAATATTTCATTTTATTACAGCTGCACATGTTTATTATCTAAAATATAGACATATTATGTGGTTTTCAAATTCCATTTAAATAAATACACATGACAGCATAAATGTAATCAAAAACATCATGTTAAATTAGTCATGGGAGGTCATGTTTTCCACCGTTTTGCCAGTATAGCAGTTCTTCTCACAGGCTGGACTGAGCCAAGATCTTTCACAGCTTCTACCCAACAAACTGGTGATCTACAGGTACAAAATAAATAAAAAACAACATTACTATAAATTGACGTCATCTAAAAATCAATGAGAATATTTTTAACAATGAAAAATATTGTTTATTTTAATAGGGTTTACATGTAAATTGACACTTCAGCACTTTACTTACATTCAGATATAAAATAAAGATTTTATGCGCCAGAATTAATATTTTGTCGCATTTGGCGCCATTGGCGAGCGACAGCGGGAACCCTGTTAATTTCATTGATACTGACTATAAGTATAACAAACACTAACCTACAATGTATGCATAGTGTACTGTGTAAGCACAATGTCTTTATTTTTTCCATTAAGTATTTACCTTTTCCTTGTACTTTACATTTGTAATATTAGACAAAGGACTGAAAGTTAGCCTTTTTTTCATTTAAATATTTTATGAATGCCTCTCAATGTATATGTTAATATGCATCTATTAACAGGTAGGTAATCATAAAATAACCTGCTGAACATAAAAGTGAATAGCCTTTGCCACCAGTGTAGAGCTAAGCCAGCCTCCACATTCATGCAGTTTGACCAAGCTCTGTATTATTAGCTGACTCTGGTTTAATTTCATCTAGATTCCTCCCTTAAAAGAAAATTCGAATGAACAAAATTATTTAAGAAATTCAACAAGACATGGGATTTATATATGCTTGTATTCTTGGCTGTATTGTTTTGAAATATTTCTGTATCATTATGTTTTGGAAATTACTTTAATAAAAGTCATCTTTGTTATATTTCTTTTACAGTTGGAGGTGAGGTGGTATAATACAGCAGCCAGAGAGACATCCACAACTAAAGTATCACAGTTCAAATTGACAGATAAAACATGTGCAGTTTTTGCTTCTGGAATGTCATCTGCAGTTTTATGATTAAAGGGAGTTAATAAAGTAAAGCTGGTTAAAGTGATGTTGAGTTGTTGCATTTAGCTGCCCTTGAATATTTAATTGAAAATTATAATCAGTTTATGGTGGTAAGTTTCAGAGGGAATAACATTAAAACTTCATAGGAAATACAGCTTGGTAGATTTTGAAATATTTTGCATAAAGCTTCTCATTTAAAGCAGCACGCCTTCAGATTCATGCTAATTTTCATGAACATTCAGTGTGTATTATTGTGAAGTAACCAAAAGAAAGCAATTTACACATTATCAATGGCACTTACAAAACATGTAAATTACCAAAAAGTGTTAAAAATATGCATAAATAGCCTTAACTGCGTTAGTAATACAGTCGAAATTTTATTGTAAATACTGAAAAATCAGTCAATAATCACACATAATATGTAAAATATTACTTGAATCTTGAAACTTTCTACAATTTCTTACATTTTAGTACATTTTTCTCAAGTTTTTATTTTATTGAAATATTTTGACTCATCTGGAGGCATGTAGCTTTAAATAAGCACCATTTATTTGTATTGAACTAGATACTTGTGAGGGGCTTAGATATTTTGTGTGTAGGATCATCTAATGAAACTCTACAAAAATTGTTCAAATTATAGCCCTAGGGTCAAAATTGGCCCTGTCCCAGGGTGTCATTGATTTTCCTTATATAGTTAATACTTCTTCAAAACTACAAAGGCTTTAGCTTTGGTATGAAATGCGTCTATTGAACCTCTAAAAAATTGTTCATATTATAGTCCTTTGGTCAAAATTGACAGTCATATATTTTCCTTTTTATATAGAAAAAAAACAAAAATTATTTTCTTCTACATGTATTATACTATAGTGGCTTTAGCTTAGATATTTGATATGAAACATTTTGTGGTAGGCCAATTCAATTTAAAAACCATATTTATATAGAAAAAAAAAACAAAAATTATTTTCTTCTATTATACTGTAGTGGCTTTAGCTTACATATTTGATATGAAACATTTTCTGGTAGGCCAATTCAATTTAAAAACCATGGGTCAAAATTAGCCCTGCCCTTGGGTGAACATAGATTATCCTGATATAAACATGGTATTTTTTTTTTTAATCTTCTCTTAAACTACAAGAGCTAAAGCTTATTTTTTGACATTAAACATTATGTAGTTGACCTGTACAAATTTTTTCAATGTATAGTAAATACTTGACAAATCTTCTTGAAAACTGCAAGATATTTAGCATGAAACATTGTCTGGTGGACCTCTACAAGAGTTGTTGAAATTATAGCTCTCAAGACAAATTTTGCCCATAGAACCAATGATGCGACTTTTCATAGTAACTCACTAACTGTTAACTCCAATTGCAACCTTGGACTTTCCATAGCAACTAATGCCTTCCCATTGAAACCATTTACTTCCCATAGCAACTAGTCACTTTCCAAAGCAAATAAAGACTTCTTTAGCAATCAATGACTTCATAGCAGCCAGTGAATTTCCATAGCAATCAATGACTTTCCATAGCAACCACTGACTTCCCATAGCAACCATAGACTTCCATAGCAACCGATGACTTCCTGCAGCAACCATTGACTTCAGATAGCAATCAGTGACTCCCATTGCAACGATTGATTTTCCATAGCAATGGACGACTCCCATAGCAACTGTTTGCTTTCCATAACAAACATTGACTTCCATAGCAACCAGTGACTTCATAGAACCAGTGACTTGCCATAGGTACCATTGACCGCCATTTCAACCATTGACTTTCCATAGCAACCATAAATTTCCAGAGCAACCAATGCCTTTCCATAGCAACCATTTACTTTCCATAGCAACCATAGATTTCTTAAGCAATAGATGACTTTCCATAACAAGTAGTCATTTTCCTTATCAACAAATGACTTTCTATAGCAACCATTGACTTCCGTAACAACCACTGACTTTCCATATCAACCATATATTTTCATAGCAACCGGTGGCTTTCCATAGCAACCATAGACTTCTTTAGCAAGCAATGTCTTCATAGCAACCAGAGACTTTCCATAACAACGAGGGTTTTTCCCATAGCAACCATTGACTTTCCATAGCAACCATAGACTTCCATAGCAATTGATGACTTTTTTACAGCAACCATTGACTTCCACAGCAAACATTGACTTCCTTTAGCAATTAGTGACTTCCATAACAACTGTTTGCTTTCCATAACAAACATTGACTTCCATAACAACCAGTGAGTTCATGGCAGCCATTTACTTCCATAGCAAACATTAACTTTACATAGCAATGAGTGAATCTACCATTGAATTTCATAGCAGACACTGGCTTCCAAGGAAACCATTGATTTTGTACAGCAACCAGTGACTTTGGAAACTATTGTATTCCCTGAGAAATAGCAACCAGGAATGTTTTTACATGTGCACTATTTCAGATACAAATATGAATCGGTTTAAGAGTTAGATTTTATATCTGCTTTTCATCTAAAATTTACAATATCACTTGTCATTAAGAGTATCTATATTCAGATGAGCGATATTAGGGCCACCATGACTCTCTTGTTATAGACAATCATGAGTTATCTTTGGTATATTGTGCTGTAATCGATTGAAGGATAAAAATCTTACCAATCGCACAATTGTGCTACCCGCAACCAACTGAGCTTCTTGCAACCAGTTAACGGGTGTGTGTATAATTTAAGTCAATATGTACAAAATAAAACGTTGCAACGGTTTAAAATTACTGAAGGATAAAAAATGCAAATACTTCACTTACATGATTTTTTTTCGTCGGACAAGACATATATTAATCATGAAGTTAGACTGTCAGCCACAAACAACTGGACAAAATGGCTAAAGCCGATGAAATACTTGATCATTGGTACAGTGCCTCATCACAAAATTAATAGTGTCTGATTCACATCATTTTCTTATAGCAAGTCACAACTGTGAAGGGTATTTCCTTTGTTTTTATGACATTAAAAACAATTACTTTTTCAACCAGGCTGATATTATAGCCTTTCAGGAAACATGGATAGGTGCTAATGAAATAGTTCAACCACCAAATACGCGATACAAAGCTCTGTTCACCCATAAGCCAACACATCAAAACAACCAAGAGGAGCTGTTGGCATCTTTGTCCACAAGGACTTTGACTTTATGCGTATTGCATTGATACTTCTATGGTAAATATTGAATGTGTTGGTGTTCAAATAACATCTCCATCTATATTGCATTTTATAAAAATGCCCAACTACAACTGCATTATTTCTGTAAACAGCTCGGTTTGATTCTTAAAAAATTACCAACTTCACAAACAATTATTACTGGTGAATTTATTGCACCAGTTTCTACTAATGGGCTCAAACAGATGACGTCAATCAACTTAAAACAACCCCACTACAATTCAGCAAACACTGATTGGTCACATACATGTGAAACACAATCTGGAATTGTGCCAACTTATTATAGCTATCATACAATTACAAATACAAACATTCAGATCAACAACAACATAGAGCCTCTATAAACAACTGTTACATCAATTTCCATCTTGTGTCACCTCAGTATGGTTTGTTGTAGACTTTAAGACATGCCCACGGGCAGAATGTCGAACCCACACGTCTTAATTCAAACATGAACCTATAAGCTTCAGATCAAGGAGAATGATTTTACATAGATGTGCGCAACACAGCCTCTTTATACCCAAGGCAAATTCAGCTTAGATGACCTTGACCTTTGACCTGGTGCATGACATGAAGTCTCATGATGAACATTCGTGTCCAAAAAACTAAATTCATGTTATTTGAAAATTCCTCCATGCACGAAGAAGTTATGGCATGGACAGGTTTGAACCCATACACGCACAAACAGCCATTTTAACAACTATGCCGAGCTCAGCGCAAGCGGGCTCGACAAAAATCCTCTGACCACTAAGCATAATACTTCAAAGCATAAGAAAAATACAGTGCGGACAAACAAAATTTGATATTTTTATTTGACCTTTGATCTCTTGTGACCCTGACCTTCATTTTGCGCAAGACAACTCAACTCACCATGGGGAGCAGTGGTGCTAAATTATGTTTAAAGCCATCCATGTATATAGAAGTTATACTCACAAACGAATATTTGAATATTTTAACTTGCTATTTTACCTTTGCCCCTGAAGTAAGATCTTGACCTTTGCAACAGACACCTAAATCTTTCGCGCGACACTCTATCTCACTATGGAGAACATATTAAAATCGCATAAATACTCGCAAATGAATGTTTTATTTTGTTCTTTGACCCCTAAATGTGAACTTTACCTTTACCACACCTGAATCATTGGCGCGACACTCCGCCTCACTTTGGAAAATATTTGTCCCGAGATATATTAAAAACCACCCATGTATATACTAATATAGAAGTAATACTCACAAATGAATGTTTTAATTTGTTATTTTACCTTCGAATCTGAAGTAAGATCTTGACCTGTGCAAAAAAACACATAAATCTTTCGTGCGACCCTCTGTCTCACTATGGAGAACATATTAAAATCGCTCCATGCATGTAGAAGTTACGCTCAGGACACGGATTTTGCACCTAGCGCCCCCCCCCCCCCCAATGTGACCTTGACCTTTGAGCGGGGAACCTGGGTTTTGCGTGTGACACGTACACCACCCCATCATGGTGAACATTTGTATCAAACTATTTTGTAATCCTTCAAAGAATGAGTTAGAGAACAGACAAATCTAGTCGGACGCACACCAAACCACCAAAAGTGAAAAGTGGCGGCTAAGTTAACATCACCACAAGCGGACTCGACACCACTTAGCATTATACTTTAAAGCATAAGTAAGATACTGCGCCAACAAACGAATTTTAACATTTTTTATTTGACCTTTGACCTTTTGTGACCTTGGCTGTCATTTTGCGCGAGACAACTTCACTCCACACATGGAGAGCAGTTCTGCGAAGTTATATTTAAATCCATCATGAGTATAGAAGTTAAACTCGCAAATGAATGTTTTATTTGACCTTTGACCCCTAAATGTGACCTTGAGCTTTGCAACAAACACTTTAATCTTTGGCGCAACACTCCGTCTCACTATGGGGGATATTTGTCCCGAGTTATATTAAAATCGCTCCATGCATGTGGTTAAACTCAGGACACGGGTTTTGCGCTGAACTCCAATTGTGACCTTGACCTTTTAGCGGCGGACCAGGGTTTTGTGTGTGACACACCACCCAATCATTCTGAACATTTGTACCAAATTATTATATAATCCTTCAAATAATGAGCAAGATAAAGACCGGACAAATCCGGACGGACTGACGCACATACACCGAACTATATGCCAAAAAAGGACGACTAAGTCGAGCTCATCGCAAGCGGGCTCGACAAAAATTGAAATACCCCGTCTGGTCATCGTATTTTGATGGGTCATACTTTAAATGCAATTATTGCAAATGTGTAGTTTATATGTGAAAACTATCAACACCTCTGTGACTATCGTTAATAAGAGTGGGGCAGTCTTTATGTTTTAGGCAGTATCCTAAAACTTTTCATTATCATTATTATTGGCCAATGACCATTATAATAGTCCATATTTTCAAGCCACTTTAGCTGAACTCGACAGCAAAAAAGTGAGCATACATGTATGTTTGGGTGTATTTGAGGTTTATGTGCGAGTCTTTAAGAAGAGTATTAGTCATTTCAGATTATCGAGGATAGTGCAAGATACAGAAAAACGCCAGAAGTTTCTCCTGGTTCTTTATGTACCAAGTGTTTAGGAACTCATACACGGAACAACGATTTAAGTCTCATCCGAAATACTATTTTAGTAGGTCATTCCGGGAATCGAACATAACAAACCTCACGCTCTAACCGTTTTAGCTATGCGGTCAAGCTAAGACAAACTATCATTGTCATTAATTTATTTTGAGCCGCGCCATGACAAAACCAACATATAGTGCGTTTGCGACCAGCATGGATCCAGATCAGCCTGCTGATCACAGGATCCATGCTGTTCGCTGTCAGTTTCTCTACATGTTATAGGGTTTGTAAGCGAACAGCATGGATCCTGATCAGACTGCGTGGCTCAATTATTTACATGTAATCAAGTTGTTCACTTAGGACTTTGCATGTATATATCACAGGAACTTGAAATTCTATCAATATTAATGATAATATCCAAAATATACCCCCTATACAGTATAAATAAACACAGGAACTTGAAATTCTATCAATATTAATGACAATATCCAAAAAATACCCCCTATACAGTATAAAGTTTATTTATACTGTATAGTGGGTATATTTTGGATATTATCATTAATATTGATAAAATTTCAAGTTCCTGTGGTATATATTATATAATATTATATCACAAAAACGGTTCATAATAGAAAAACAACAACTATATACATATTTTACAAACATTTTAATCTTTCGATAAATGTATAGAAAAAATATCTACAATAAGTTTACAACAAATAACACATATCTTATATATTTCTCTAATTTCTCTAGGGTGGACATTTAATTCCAAATATAATATATGAGTATTCATAAACTGTTAAAGCAACAACAAAAATAGACATTTATCTGGAACAAACAATGTGTAAAACATACTTGTCATTGTTTGGCTCTTTTACAAAAGTAATGACTATCTATGCATGTCAGTTACATATCCGTACATTTTTTTCTCTTTTTGAGGACTATGGAAAACATTGTTTTTTCCTGTATTACTACATCTAATCGTTTTACAAAAAATTTGGTCATTTTGACTTTTTAGTGACAGTTAAAGGTCCAGTCAATCCTGTTTTCCTATTTATTAAACAAAAAACGTTTGATATCTCAATGGTCAATTAACCTGAGTGTAAATAAATTTCCTCTTTTAAAAAGTTGAGTTTTTTATATTAAGATTGATACAAGCTGTTTTACAGTAGCAATAGGACTTTCTTTTGTGAAGATGAATGGTCTATATATAGCAAAGTTTGATATATACACATTTTCTTCTTTTGTAGCTGATATCTAAGTTCAAGATGCTAATTACAACAACAGGAACTTTGACTATTATAATATATAGACGTAAGTTTTCACAAAGGATGAAGCTTTCCTTTGCAAGTTGGTCGTAACACCTGATTATAATATTATTAACTAAAATGTTGTTCAAAAGTAGGGTTATTTGCATCATTATAAATTTAGTATCTATAGATCTACGTGTAGCTGTGATTTATGTTAAGTGAAAATATTGTTTTGCTCGTCCTCCGATGATACATAATGCTTTTGATATTTATTTCCTGTGATTGTATTTGCACGTGTTTGACATACAATAATAATTGTGATAAAGCATTCGTAACGGTTCAATTTCTTTGGGAAATACACTACAAACATTTAAAACCCCGCAACAAATATATCGCATATAAAATAAAATAGACGTTCCCGACGCTGAACACTTAACAAATTCATGATAAATGGAATGTATTTTGACATTTATATTTGATTATAAAAACTTACGCTGTTTTTCTATGTTAAAAAACTAACAGCTTGCGACAGTTTTAAAGCGTCGTACATATTTGGAGACAAGTAAAAATCAAACACTGTCCCAGTTTGGTATTTTGATTTCTACCGCCGATTTGTTCAAATAGGCGGCTGTTACGTCTGCTTATTAGCGTGAAAATGAAAAGTCTACATCAAACAAATCCTAATTACACTTAAAATTGATGATATGAAAGTTTTAATATCGCATTTTATATACATGTACAAAAAATGTCATATTGCTTGAAAAAAAAGGAAAAAAGTTAACTGTTTTACTATATGACGTCAAAGCCAGGTTCATAACCTTATTTTTGTGTCAACTGACCTTTTCATATCACATTATAATAAGTAAACATCCCTATGCTATAATAACATCCGTTACTATTTATAGATTATCCTGTTACTATTTTTACATTGTCTGGTATCGGCCGGATTCTGCAACATCGTCATAATCCATTCTAAGCAATCCTAGGAACATGAATCCCTCAATGAGGCAAAGTCCTGTACCAACCCATGCTAGAATAAATGACCACTCATACCAGGTGTCCACAGCTGTGGGGTATGCGTTCCGGGTCGTGTGGTCAAGGTCACGTAGCGCTATAAAGCAGATGCCACTTGCTATTGCCGCCATTGCTGAAAGTGTAAAATGAACATGTTCATACGAAACACTTACGTGAACGTAATTACTGAATTCATTTGATTTAATTTTGTTTATCAAAATTAGAAGTACATGTATTGTTGATCAATGAGAAAGTATATCAGGGAAAGAAAGCCGATATAAACTAAAGACGTCATAAAATAGGCATACGCCACCGCCAATCAAGAAGCTTAATGTTTTCCTGTTTCAAGTTATGAATAAGTCCTAGAATAAGAGTAAGAATAATCTTATTGCCCTTTGCACAAGAAGTATTCAATCAACTCCTTCGCTTTCGGTTCCTAAGACCTACGTCGTATAGAAACCGTTGAGATTACAAGATTGTTGCTCTTGGTCATAGTATTGATGTCATTCATTACAAACAACACAGTTAAGCTCCACCTACTGGACTTGTGTAGTGTTATATGCACGATATAGATATACTCATGGCTTTTTTGTTTGAGTTTATATGTAGAGCTATCATATAGTATAAAACAATTTCTGTAGAGCTATCACAGAGTATAAAACAATTCATTTCGGATCTTATGTTTAACTATTCCTTTCGGATTTTATAAAACATTGAAAATGGCGGAATGTTCCGGCGAATATAATGATGACACACAAATTGTGAGAAAATTTAATTTACTTACATGATAATAAGCACATTATAGATGCAACGAGATACAGGGTGGATCGTTTGACACTCTGACAGTCCCCGGGCCACAATCCACATATCAATGCCAATATTGTGAAAAACTGAAGACCCGCTGCCGTTATCATCAACGCTAACCAGGAACGCTCCATACCTAATTTATAAAACACAAATACAGTTATCAATTAAACCAATGAATTAACCCTGCTTTGAATATGGAGCAGTCCATTTAAAGTTTATGAGATTTCAGTACAATAAACAAGAGCGATCAGTGATCACATGTGACGCCTCATGGTGGCCAATTTCATATTGGGACAAGTTTTGTGACAGACGGACAGACAGACGGACAGTGCACAACTAGACTTGGTACTGATAATTCCTGTAAAGTTTGGATGAAATTGCACCAGTAGTTTATGAGGAGTAGTCCGGACAAGTTTTGTAACGGACAGACAGACGGATGTTCTCACAGGACAGTAATTATGTGGCTACTCTATTGTTCTCTCTATTGTTCTTTTTAGCCACACAAAAGAAAAAAGCCACATAAAAGCATTACGGAATGAACGACATCAAAGAGAAAGAACAGTTTCCTATTGTCCCTCTAGCCACATAATTACTCTCCTGTGAGTGCGGACAGACAGACGACGGAGAAGTGATCCCTATATGTCGCCACTACTCCGTAGAGGCGACACAAAAAGAGCTAACAATAGTATTAAGCCTGGTCAGACTGCACGGACGTGCAGGCTGGTCCGCCTCTATACTGTCGGCAAATGTTAATCTTTTTCTGTTCCAAAAGGGTAAGGATTAATTGCTCTGAAATGCTCACTGTTGCCTTTTGAAGATTTATTAGAAGGCACGATTTTATATACACATTACTCGTCATTATGTGCCCTAGAAACGAATAATGTGTTCCTTTTTTAGAAAGGGCATGAGTATTATAATATTCTTTTAGATAATGGTTATGCGTCATTAATGCCAGATGTGTAAATTAATTCTCATGTTGACGGCTATTCTTAGCAAGTTTAATAACTCTTGCAGTTATACTTTCACAGGGGATGAACCCCATATGGATCTCAAAATTGAGCATTGGTTAAACATATGTGAAGTTCCGCATATATGGGGTTCACCCCCGCCCCTTGATTTTTGGAGTCCGACCCCCCCCCCCCGCCCCTTGATTTTTGGCGTTACAAATGTTCATGAGATACAAATGCTAGTTAGAATACAAGAGTATTGCTAACCGGTATTGCTACCCAAAGTGTAATTTACTGTCATCGGATTGTTAACTTTCATTGCAAAAGAGGCTTACGGCAAAACTGGCAATGTTAAAAGTCGTATAGTGAAACAAAATCGACACATTTTACAGTTGTTGTAAAAAAATATTCATGTAAACAGCAAACGAATGAATCGTAAAATAAATGATAAATATTAAAGGCAAATAACTTAAAATATATCATCTATATCAGAAACTAGGAAGTAACGTGAATTTTCTTAATAGATAAAACTTTAGTTTTTGCTTAGTAATGTTTTAAATCACATCGATACTGTATTAAATCATATCGGCGAATTTCTAGCTTTACTGATAAGAGAATGCCTTAGTTGCCTGACCGTGCATTATTTCAGGTACGAACGGGCACCTGACATTTGCCACTGACCATCCGTGAGCAAAATGATATTGGATAGCTTATTCAAATGAAAAGAATCTAAAGTCTCCGACAGGATTCAAACCCAAAGCGATGAGTGGCAAGTCATCAAATGTCAGTAACCGCAACTGGCACTATGCAACGGATGCTCCCGAAACACAAAGCAGGCCGAGTCAGTTATACAAATACAACCTTGTACAAAATGGTTGAGATATTGATAATAATAACTTGTATATGATAGCTGGTTATGACAATTATTATTACTTCTGGGTTTATTTCCTTACTTTGGGTATTGTTTCCTTACTTTGGGCATTGTTCCCTTACTTTGGGCATTGTTTCCTTACTTTGGGGTTCGATTTCATACTTTGTTTTGTTTCCTTTCTTTAATATTGTTTCCATACTTTGGGTATTGTAAGGAATTTTAGGCATTGTTTCCTTTTGGGTATTGTAATGAAATTTTGGTATTGTTTTTTTGTTTTTGTTTTTTTTTCTGTTGTTATTTTTTTTTTGTTTTTTTGTTTTTCGTTTGTGTTTTTTTTTTAGTGGGGGAGTTATTTTTTAACCTAGTAATACGGGTAATATAATGCATCGAATCATACTTACTAAGATATCTATAATCATCGGAGGGCATGTTATCCTCGGCTCTCTTAATGAGATCCTTGTAGGAGAACACACAATCGCCTTGTCGATCATCTGCTGGAGCACCTAGAAAATTAAGTTTTATGTAAATTAATATTAATGAGAAGTTATTGATTAGTCTCCAATTTCTCCAATTTAACAAACTTACTTTTGAAAAAAATGCTTGTTAAATATGTACTTATATTAGCCGCAATAAAAATCCGGGAAATAAGCTGTTGTTTTAAAGAAAACAATGCTGAATGCATTTGTTGGAACAAACTTTAAAAGTGATGATTCAAAAGCTATAGAGTAAATTTATGGTTTGATTAACTTAAAGATATCGTGTGACAATGCACCGATGGACAATGAATGGGTTCACAACATTTTAATGTCTTGGTCTTTAATGGAGTCCCACGTACTGATGCCAAAGCCTAAAAATATAACATCAAAATACTTATATAGAACAAATGAAGCGCTTAAAATGGAAAAATCTGCAACGTGCAAAGGATAATAAATATACTTAAATTGAACATCGATTTTCTGTGCATTTCTTGGCCCGATTTGTTCATCAGTTTGCACAATAAAAACAGGGTAATTTCCATTTGAAAGACCTTGATAAAAATGGTTATTCTGGAAAACAGGATGAGGGAATGATACGAAAATATGCAGACAAGTAATTGGTCAAGAACTACATCAAATGGTACACAAGTCTTGGAAAAGCATTCCCTTTCTTAACTAGAGCTTATATATGCGTTTTAGGGGTTTGTGAGCTTGCTGTGCAGGAAGGAGGACGAGCTAGGCTAAATATTTTGAAGTTTTTTTTTTAATTAACGACAATAAATAAATGTTAAACAAAGGACAACTGTTTTTATTTTCCATTTGTGGTTTTCATAGACATGATTGTTGCGAGTGCATCATTAAAACATACAGTAAACTTACAAGTAGCTAAAGGCGGTCTGTTTTTGTCCAAACCTTCACAACATATAGTATCAGATTATATAACAAACAAGGAATAGATCAACATTTTACTAAATCTTTACAAATATTTAGCTATAGCCAATATTTCTGGACCATTGACCATGACGGTAATTTTGGTATAGGTGTGTGTTTTAAAGCATAACTAAATGTATCTATATTGTGTATGAGATAGGTGTGTTTCTTTTATAGGTTTCTTTAAAATGTTAATATAAACACATGTGTGAATAAATTACTGCTTGATGCACTTCAGGCAGTTTTAATTAAATTTTATCTTCAGTAGAAATAGTGACAAAAATAGCGTTATTTTAATGCTTAATTTAAAATATGCATTGTTATTTTACATTCCATTCAGAAGATGCATGCTTACATCTTTACTACTTATACCTTATCATATATAAACATACGAGATGTTTAATGTAGGTAAACATTTAAATATCATCTCAATTAAGGTATTTAGGTATTAGCATGCTTAAGATACGTTGTATATAAACATTTAGTTTTACAGGCTGTATTACACCTTTAATTTACTTAAATCATGTAGACAGAGGTTGTTTCATCGTGTATATAACATCTCGCCAAATTTGTCAACACTCGAGATAACAAAAAACGAAGCTTAAACCATGAATGTACGGTCATAAAATGCACTTTGATAAGCGTTTGTATAAACCTAACATTTAATTGACTTGATACGTTCACCAGTGTTATTCAGGAATTTCCAGTTGTGATTGTTATGTGTTAAGAATACAAACTAGTCTAATAAACATTATTTATAACTGTTTAATTAAAGTCAGATTGATTCCCGTTTTCTATGTAATTATTCATAAATGTTTCAAGTTTAGTGTGTGTGTACGGACGAAATACTTTACGACATCGCCCACGTTTATTCACTAAATTTTAATTTACAAATGTTGAAATATTTCAAAAGTGACTCCACCTAAAATGTTTCTCTTTTCTACGCGCCCACTTTCATTTGTACATTGTATTTGTATTATTGATATATATGATGCACTGTGTGAATAAACTTGATTTATTAAAAAATACAAATGATTTGACACGGCTTTTGTAACAGCACGGCGCCTACCTGCACACAAACCTACAACAGAATTTGTACATTGAATGTGTTATAATGTATTGAATATCGATATACATTGTATTTAGAGAATTAACTTGACATATTGAGAAAAATACAGGAATGTTTATACCTGTCTACATGAAATAAATCTCGCTACTTACTAAACGGAATTCCATTTTTGTAACATTTTCGCCACATTCCCATGGTGTACGAATAATCTCTTTGTATGGTCGTGTTTGAAGACTTGGTACCGTCAACCTCATACCAAAAATCTGTGACAATACTGGTCACTAAAAGTCCAAGTGATATTAGTATCAAAAGCAACACTGTGAACAACAAACATAAGTGACATTTTCCCATACGCGCCATGTTTGTCTGTGAATTACGTATAGTATCACAAATGGATAAATAATAATCCGAAAATACGAAATTTACAACAGATATTATGCATGAAATATCTTAATTTCCCCGTGAACACGAACGTTATCGGGGGAGCGGTCACAAATCTCAGGTATTATAACAACTTGTTTCGTTTTCAATGGAATCGCTCACCTGTGACACCTATTTACAGATACAAGAACGACAATCAGAGTTTTAAGCATGATAGGGCGCGTCTCAATAAACTTCAAATGCAAATAAAATTTATTTTCTGTCATATTTTAACGCTTGATTTTTGTATGATGTTATTCATGAATCACTTTTGTGAATCTTAGTTGAGTAGCCTCTTTAGATCAATAAGTGTTTACAGTCAGTCTATGGTACACATGTATTACAGTTTAAACCATTACAATACAAAAATACAATTTGTGCT